>NC_057807.1:650542243-650543361 GCF_018294505.1 Triticum aestivum | reverse complement strand
CGTGCGCCATGTGTGTGTGTATTTTAGTACCCTACCATCCTAAAATATCTGGATGTATTACAATGCACGACTTGTTATGCATGTTTTTGGTATTTTTGGATATCTTGATAGAGTGTTTTGTATTTAGGAGAACAAATATCTCAATGGAGGTACCCGTGTGCCGTAGCACCGTCACCAACTACCAGTGAGGGCCTCTCCGTAGTTTTCCTTACAACATGAGCCTGATCGACATCGATATTGGTAACAAATGTTCAATCTGTTTTATCGGATGTCCCCGCAGGGACATGTTCAGTCTGTTTTGTAATTGTAATATACAGGTGCAATATGATTTTTTCTGAATAAATGTTTGACCAATGATCATATGTGTCTACGTTGTGTTTCTCAAAAATAATAATGCAATATGCATTTGATATGATATCAAGCATCCTACTTGCTTTCAAAAGTACATATTTTTTTACATGTTTTCAAAAATGCTAAATGGAGGACGAGCTCCATGGAGGCTTTAATTAAAAATAATAATTCAAATTCATACTTTTACTTCATTTTTTAAAACAAATACTTAGAGACAGAATGTATATCTGTGTAAAAAATTCATGAGAAAATATGTTAAAATGAGACGTACGCAAAAAAAAATTTGTGGCTTTTCAACACATGTATTGTTCATTCTCAAAGTCCACGATTTTTTTTTGTAGTTTGCAATTCAGGGTAAATCATAAAATTCTACACACATATACATTACATCCTTGTGTGCGTGTATATATATAGTTCTTTTAAAACTAAATGGATTGATTTTTTATTTCATTTTTAAATAAAAGGCCTCCATGTAGCTCGGCCTCCAAAACACCCAACTCTAAGTTTTCTAAAACTATCACATAAACTACATGTAATTTGTTTAGTAAATAAACTACATATTAAATTTAACTCATTTATTTAGTTTTTTTTATATAGATGTAACTCTAAAAGTATCACACTAAATGATGCACCATGTGTTGTTGCAGGAATCTTGCTAAAAGAAATACATAAAAGTTGATAACATCATCTAGAACTAATGTGAAGAAAATGTAAGATTAAAAAAATGAAATAAAAATACAAAGAGTATAAAAATAGAAAAGGACTGA
>NC_057807.1:650526452-650541982 GCF_018294505.1 Triticum aestivum | reverse complement strand
ATATTAAAATAAAAGGACTCCATGTAGCTTGGCCTCCAAAACACCCAACTCTATGGTTTTTTAAGATTATCGCATAAACTACATGCAATTGTTTTAGTAAAATAAACTACGTATTAAATGTAACTCAATTTTTTTGAGTTTTTTTATATAGATGTAACTCAAAAAGTACCATACTAAATGATGCACCATGCGTTGTTGCATGAATCTTGCTAAAAGAAATACATTAAAGTTGATAACAACATCTAGAACTAATGTAAAGAAAATTTAAAATTAAAAAATGAAATAAAAATACAAAGAGTATAAAAAAAGAAAACGTGAATTTGTAGTTAAAAGAATGACATTTCCAAAAAAAATGTAGAGGGTGAACTTCATAGGTACTCCCTCCGTCCCAAAATATAAGAACGTTTTTTACACTAAGCTAGTGTCAAAAACGTTCTTATATTTCGGGACAGAGGGAGTATGATGCAATCGCCCAACACACTTATTGTAAATACAAAATATATTTAAGAAATAACTTATGACTAACTTGCATAAATTGATGGTGTGACATGGTTGCCATTACTTTTTTTTTTGAAGGCACATGGTTGCCATTACTTCATGGTTGGATGTCTAGAAAAAATAGGCAGTGGGTTATATATCTATTTAGAAACAGAAGATTCTGTGGACGGGCCTGGGCCTGTAATACCCACCCGGCCCATCTACGGATCCACGGACGGAAGGAAACCCTAACCACGAATAGGAGGAGGAGGACGAGGAGCGGACACGCTCTGCTTGGAATCGGATCTGGTGCGAGGAGGAAGAGGAAGAGGAAGATGAAGGTCCGCGCATCGGTGAAGCGGCTGTGCGGCTTCTGCAAGGTGGTGAAGCGGCGGGGGATCGTCTTCATCCACTGCACCTCCAACCAGAAGCACAAGCAGCGCCAGGGCTTCTCCACCATCGCCGCCTGCCTCCCGCCCCCGCCACCGCCGACCTCCGCCTCCGCCGCCGCGTTCGCCGAGTAAGAAGGCTTCCCCCGCCCCCCGCGGTACGGTTTGTCTTTATTAATAATCGTACCCGCGAAGCAGCGCGGGCTTGGTCTGGTCGTGTGCTCGTGATTCCTAGGACAAATTAAGGTTGCGAATTAGAGCCAGTGATGGGATTGAGTCTTTATCCTGGTCCTGGTCCCTAAAGAGGCGTGATTGTGACCGTGTTTGACATCCAAGTGGTGAACAATTTTGGGACCTGTTGTTCAGTAACCTGACATCTGGATCCAAGCGAACAGTTTACACTTACACAAGTGCCGCCTGACAAACCATTTCTAGTATTTTACACTAGAAGAATGACTGACCTCTCTTTACATGGCAACACTAGCCGATAAAAAATGTGCTCGGCCAATGGTTTCAGCTTGGATGGTAAACTAACTTTTCCAACTTAGCCACTTACTGGTTAAGTTGAATTATATGAAAAAATCCATTTGCAATGTTCACAAGTTTGTGTTGTGAACCAACTTACCTATTTGTCCCATTGCATATTTGCCTGTGGCCTTTGTTTAGTGATTCCAATTTTAAATTCATTTGTTGCAGTTGACATGGTTTCTGTTGTGTACCTGTACCCGTCCTTGGGTGATAATTTTATGCTGCATTTATCTACTTTATTATATGGTATGATGATCTTCATACTAAATTGAAATATCAACAAGAGACAGGAGAGTAGAGCTTCTGTCAAAACGTAACAGTTTGGGTCACCACAGGCTGCCTTTGCCCTTTGCTTATAGTTTCTTTAGTGTGTACTCCCTCCGCCCGCGAATAAGTGTACTTCTACCATTTGTCCTAAGTCAAAGTTTTATAATTTTGACCCAACTTTTTAGAGAAGAGTAGTACTGTAGTAGTATATATAACATCAAATTATATATTATGAATATACATTTCAAAACAAATCTAGTGATACTAATTTAGTGCCATAAATGCTGCTATTTTTTCCTATAAAGCTGGTCAAAGTTTCAAAACTTTGACTTAGAACAAAAGCTAGATGTACACTTATTCGCGGACGGAGGGAGTAGAATAATAGCGCAGTCTCTTCTCCTTTTGGATACATGTCCTGAATTCTTAGAATGTTCTTGAGTTTGTGCTGTGAACCAATTTACCTACATATCTCATTGCATATTTTGCCTGTGGGCTTTGTTAAGTGATTCTGATGTTAAATTTACTCATTGCAATTAGCATGGTTTTTGCTATGTATACCTGTGCCTGTCCTTGAGTTGTATTTTTATTCTGTATTTACCTACTATATGGTATGATGATCTCCATAGTAAGTTGAAATATTAACAAGGGCCAAGGACGCTGGAACTTCTGTCAAAACATTATAGTTGATTAGTTTCTTAGGGTGTAAAATAAAATAATACTGCAATACACTTTTCCTATTGGGTCCATGTCCTGAATTCTTATTGGTTAATCATTTGTTCAGTAGGACTTATCCTGTAGCCTAATTTGACACTTGATGTTCTCATCTTTGCTTTGTAGGGCTTCCAAGGTGGCCCGACAGGAGATGTCAACGAAGTTCAACTGGCCGCTGGGTCTAGCTGCCCTGCTCAAGAATGGTGACAAATAATCAGGCGATGAATACTAGCTAGTCGGTGTTTTGATATTAAGTGGAGTTTCCAGTTGAGGAATTCTTGTAACGAAAATAGCATGCCATCATGTATCTGATATCATTGGTTAAACTGTTCGTTTCATGGAATAATATTGGCATATACTCTTACTCTGTCTCTTGATACGTTCGATTCAAAGAGAACCACTTTGTCTTCTCTACTGGCCATCTTGCTGACTATGTGCGTTGTATTTTTGCTGGATTGCTAATAATACCAGGGTGTGCCACCTGTATGTTGCATCAGGAGTTAATGAAACCTAAAGAACTTGCAGATAAGAGGACTCTGTTGTTTCTTTCTCTCTTTCAAATCAAACAGTTCTGGTTAAATTTCTGCTGCTGATCACTTTCTGTAAAGCAAGACTCTGAAGCATCTGGTGACAAAAACTCTTAGACTTGAGCACGTTTTCTTCATACCATTACTAATAGCTCCAGATCTAGCCATGGCTTTGAACCAACCAGGTAGCTTCAGGGCATATCTCCACCCTAACTCATCTTATGTCTTTGCCACAGGAAATTTAGAACTTCCGTAATACTCACTCCGTTCCGAATTACTTGTCGCACGTATGGATGTATCTAGATATATTTTAGTTCTACATACATCCATTTCAGCGACGAGTAATTTGGAACGGAGGGAGTACCTTTTATCATATGAAATTTACCAAAAAAAAGGCCCAATTTTTATTGTCAAAGAACGAACTAGTGAAGAACTTCAACAACAGAAGCTCTTTTCATCTTCTGAAACTATAATGGTAACCAAAACTCTGGCCTTGGTGCAAACAAACTATGAAATCTACTAAGGGTGATTTTCCGAGGCAAACAAGCTATATTTACCAAGCATAACCTCAAAAAATCTACTATTATACATCTATTCAATCAAATTGGGAATCATGCCTCTTTATACAAACCAAATAGACAGTACAGTTTCCCCAAATAGAAAAGTTCAAGCATGTACTATACTAGAGTAAATTACATGTACTCCCTCCGTTCCGATTTACTCGTCATGGTTTTAGTTCAAATCCCACGACGAGTAAATCGGAACGGAGGGAGTAGCTGGCATCACACCACTAGCTGCCTAGCTGGTCAATGGAAGACACAAGACAGATACTCTAGCTGGCCAATGGAAGACAGCGTTGCCGAAAGTACTAATTCAGATGTAGTCTTCAAATTCAAGATTGTCCACAGGCTCCTAGAATCGCACTTTACAAATCAAGAAAATGCACGTAATTCAAGACAGTTCATCAACTCCTAGACCCACACTACAAATCCAGAACATACTGATCCCCAAAATGCACATAGCTGTTACAAATTTACAGCAGAAAGATACGCTAATTTGCTACCAAAATCCAAGATTTCAGGATTTTGAGTCCCCTCAATATCACTCTGCAAATTCAAAAAACAGCCATCCCACAATGAACATGACAGGCTTGAACTAGACAAGCCATCATCGCTTAAGAAACCCATGAAAACACTAATACTACACAGCAGCAAGTTTGCATCGCACAATCAGCATTAGCAAACCATAAAAGGTAAAATCACATAGCATGAGTACTAACAAACTACACTGGCATCTAGTCACAGCCAATGAAACATAGGAGTATATTGGTAGTACATGGTAATAAGATAAACAAAAGTGACCATACCTGGAGTCATATCTTTTGCTGAGGGAGCCACAGATGTTCAAACAAGCAATAATCATATATTCATACACATCCAAGATAACAGCAAACACACCACAGCCTTATAAGCTCACAGCAAGAACATCAGAGCAACATCAAAGTGCAAATACACCCACCTAAATCAGTACTGGTAATTTGTACACGAATCCTCACCATATCACACATTTGGTTCTCTACCTAAATAGATTTCGGCCGCTCCATGTATCTGAACAATCATGCACATATCACAAATTTCAAGCGAACACCCCCGTTTAACAGATCATTGACATCCACAGCATAAATATACCTACTAATCAAAGTATCAAATTCAAGTTACATCAAAGCACAGGACAACCCAAGCAGATGCTATGAATCAACGAGTCATGTTCATCATATCGATATGGAACCACCGCAAACACAAACATACCGCGGCAAGCACAGATTACAGGACCGATATCCGACTCAACAGTTTCCCTCGACGATTTCTAACTAAATAAACAAACACGCGCAGGATCAGGCGTCGTTGGCGGAGGGGGTCTTGGATCCGACGCCGTACTTCTCCTGGAGCCTGGTGATCTCGTCCTCCTTCTTCTTGATGTCCGTCTTCTTGGACATCCTGTTGAGCTGCGAGTAGAGCACGATGAGGTAGCGGTTGGCGACGTTGAAGCCCGAGAGGTGGTCGACGGCGTTCTTGGCGTCGTAGATGTCCTCGTACACCACGTACGCCGTCCCCCGCGTGTCCTTGGCGTTGCCCAGCCGGATCTGCCGGATCGCCCCGTACTTGCCGAAGATGTCGTACATCTCCTCGCTCGAGATGTTGAACGGCAGGTTCCGCACGAACAGCGCCCTGTTCACCTCCGGCGGCAGCCTCGCGTTCCCCTTCCTCAGGCTCGCCGCCGCCATCTCCTCCGCCTCCGCCGCCGCCGCCTAGGGTTTGGTTTCGGTCTGTGGTTGGGGGCTCGGTGGTGTCTGGACCAAATCGATTTGGGGGTGGTTGCCTCCCTCCTCTCCTCCTTATTACGGTGGAGATATCTTACCGACTTCGGAACGGATACCCGGCTGACGTGTGGCCCCGGAGACCGGCTCTGGACCCACATGGCGGTGAGACGGATCTCAGCCGCGGGGTCTCGACTCTCGAACGTTCAGGACTCTCTGGCACGAATCTTGGCGCATATTGGCCCGCCTCCGTCCTCCTTGCGCGCCGCCGGCCTCTCCCTCGGCTCGAACTCGAAGCTTCTTCCGCACCCCCCCCCCCAGGCTCGGCTCCCGAACCTTCCAGAAGCTTCCGCGAGCGTACCTCGAGCGCCGAGCGGCATGGCGTCGGCCATATCCGCGGGGCCCACGCCGCCGGCCGCGGCGGCGGCGTCGGTGGAGTGGCACCAGCGGCCGCCGAACCCGAAGAACCCGGTGGTGTTCTTCGACGTGACCATCGGGTCCATCCCGGCCGGCCGCATCAAGATGGAGCTCTTCGCCGACATCGTCCCCAAGACCGCCGAGAACTTCAGGTAGTAACTGCGCCCTGGCCGCCCCAACCTTAAACCCTAGCTCCGTTTAATTAATCGCTTCTGCTGACGGATCTCTGTGTTTGTTCTTTTGGTCGCAGGCAGTTCTGCACCGGCGAGTACAGGTGAGGATTGGATGCATGCCCGGAAATTGGTTATCGTAACTGCCGATATGCTTATTTCTGAGGCTAATTCTGCAACCCTGAATTCCTTTCCCGCTTAAACATTTAGCTTCCTTGTGTGAGTGTTGCTTAAGCTTGTGTTAGTAGGAGTGCATATCATGGGTAATATTGTTAAATTATTATCTGGGAGAGATTAGTTGGTGTGCAAAGTCATGGAAAGAAGAATTTCTAGTTTGACTTGCACTTTACTTCCGCTGTTTGTTATGATTGATGAGCAATTTTAGCTTGTAGAGTGCAAACACTTTGGAGCATTACCACTTATGCACTGTGTAGACTGTAGACTGCAAATAAATTGTTGAGGCAGTGGAAGGGTGTTTGGATCTGTAGTATGATGTCCGAAACATTGAGGTGGACACATGATTTTGAGCAGAATTTATTTTCCTTTCGCGCATTTGATTGCATGCTTTTTGAATATGTATTACTACTTCGTAGATTGATAGTCATGACATAGGTGGGAAATTGGTCTAACAGTTTGACTGTTCCTTTTCTTAGTGGGAGGTGGTTGTTATTGTTTCATTCAGGATACTATGTAAATAAAACAATAACTTGCCACGATGTAAAAAACAAAACACAATAACTTGCCACTGCAAATCTGCAATTTTGGATGGTTGCATACTTGCATTAGTAGTTTTATTTGGTGTGCAGCTATGCTTAGTTTCAACATGTTGATTGCAGGAAGTCAGCTATTCCACAGGGGTATAAGGGTTGTCAGTTCCATCGAGTGATCAAAGATTTCATGATTCAGGGAGGTGACTTCGTAAAGGTTTGTGGCATACTGTTTAGCTCCATGCCTCCATGCATCAACAGCATAAATTAACATATTCTTTTAGGCATGCTGTCTTGGACTGTGGTATTCATGTGCATTGATGCAACTGAATTTGAGCTATTCAATTATTTGATAAAATGTTGCATCTTGCTTTGAGCCTCTATATGGCTTATTGCAATTTAGTTTTGAGTGACCAACTGTTTCTTGAGTAATTTGTGCTCAGAACTGAAGGGTTTATTTGGTATAAACTAAAGTTCCTTCATGTCCTGTAGGGTGATGGTAGTGGATGCATATCAATATATGGTACCAAATTTGATGATGAAAATTTCATTGCGAAGCATACTGGCCCTGGCCTGCTCTCCATGGTATTCTTCTCTCCATCTCATTTTCTGAATTGAAACTATTGTCAGATGTTACTTTGCTAATGCCATGTTCATTTGCAAGAGATCTACTGCTTGGGCTGGGCTAATGTCTTAGTTATTCTTTGTATAAAAATTCCTTCCCCTCCATGTATTTTGTATATTTTTTTTATCAGTTCTCTCATGGGTTTCAGGTCTAGCCTACCCAACTTGTTTGGGACTAAAGGCTTTGTTGTTGTTGTTCTGTATGGGACTTCTGCTCACTGAGTGACCAGAATAGATACTCAAATTTGCAAGCCTCTTTTACTATGGCAACCTTCAAATGGTGTACATAATTATGGAGATGCTGTGCACAATATAAAGTGAATGGCCTAAATTTGGCATTTTAGGTGTTCACTTTCAACATTTGTAGTAGGCTAGGTTAGGTTTGACGTACATCAAAACAGACTGGGGCAATCTCATGGCAATGCATTATTTTAAGTCATGGTGAATGGTGATGTATTTCCAGATATCTTTTATGGAGTATTGGTTTCTTAATCCTCATGGGTGCCTTTTTCTCATGGTTGCTTAAAAAGAAGCATCCACCTTGGGTTTACTATTTAGCTGGTTTTACGCTAGAATAGTTCTGTTTTAGTATAAATGACTACTAGTGTTTCGTTTCCTTTCCTCAGCAGTGTCTTGCACAATGATAGGGAATATTCATTAATCTGTTTAAGATTTTTTTGAATCCCATCTTATTATGGATCTAAACAGCTGTTGATTTATTTTTCAGGCGAACAGTGGAGCTAACTCTAATGGATCTCAGGTACTTTCATCTTTTAAATGATTTGTTTCTTTTCATTTCATCATGATCTGAATGTGTGCTCTGTTACCAATTTGTTGTGATGTTATAGTCGTGTTGTTTTTATCTGTTCATATCTGGATTTCCCCTTTCTTGTTTATACCACCAATCTCAATTCACATATTTTTCCAGTTAGATATTACTGTATACTCCCTCCGTCCGAAAATACTTGTCGTGGAAATGGATACAAATAGATGCATCTAGAACTAAAATACGTCTACATACATCCATTCCTTGGACAAGTATTTCCGGACGGAGGGAGTATATCTTTTAGAATAATGAAATCTTATTTTCTACCATGTGTTTTGCAGTTCTTTTTAACTTGTGCAAAGTGTGAATGGCTGGACAACAAGCACGTGGTTTTTGGGGTAAGAGTGCTCAATTTTAATGAATTATCATTTGGTACCAGCATTTGAACACCATATATGGTGCACGCTGTTTGATCTATTACAATTCACAAGTAATACTATGTGCCTACTACTAACACTAGGAGACAATGAAACGTATCCTTGTGCTAAACTGCAAGGTCTTCTATGCCTTCTTATGGCAAGTACAATGTGTTTTTATAACTATCTAACACCTTATGCTATTTCAGAGGGTTCTGGGAGATGGTCTGCTCGTGCTGCGGAAGATTGAGAATGTTGCGACTGGACCGAACAACCGACCGAAGCTTGCATGCGTGATAAGCGAGTGTGGAGAGATGTAGCTTGCTTCTCGGGCGCGGCAATTTCCTAGCGCTGCCTTGACATCGATGAAAGTACTGAATCACTGGAAACTGAATGGAGTCTCAGAGCATTGCTGTATTAATCTACTTATTGTGAGCATGCGGAATTCTGACTCTGACAAACTGGCAACATGTATCTGTATCAGCCGATGCCGTAGAGCCTTTTAAAAAATTATGTATGGTGTTGAATAATATTGAAAGCAGGAATTTTTTGTGCATGTGGTTTGATGGCTTCACTGCTGCTGATTTGTTGATTATGGAGCCCCCAATTTGTCGTTCATTCAACCACACTTATTTATTTATTTTTTGCGGGTGTTCATCCAACCACACTTGCTCTGATATACCACCCGCTCCACACAGTTTTGTTTTTCTTCTCTATTCTGTCTGTTTTTTTAGCTCTGTCACTATCTTCCAAGATATAATAATCGATCCCCTCTAAAAGAGCATGATAATTAATTCTTACAGTGATTCAGGATGAACTGTTCCGGGGTATAACAAAACGAAATTGTTTGAGGTACCAGGAACAAAAGTCCAGTAGAGAAACATATCCATCGAGTCATTGTCAATATACCGACGCAATGCAAAGTGGGCTGCCACGAACAAACCAAATAAGATACTCTATCGGAAGTGATGATGGATGTCCTCGTCACCCAATCATGCGGTGGTCAAACCGCAGATTGCAGCATGAACTAATCAGCACCAAAATCCTCGGCGCTCATGGCTGCCATGAGCCCATGAGTACGTGTCTCGGTGTAATGCCACCACGTCGTGCACGGTGCACCGCCTCGAACCAGCGTGCATGCCGTCACGTCGCGCTAGCTCGGGGGTTAAGCTTAAAACACCCCGAGGGCTCGCCGCGGTCGAGCTCCTAGGGTCTCCCTCTACCGCCACCGCCACCTCTTTGGTTCCCCCACGCCGTGGTTTGCCGGACCATGCCGCGCACGACGCCGTCGAGCCCGCTGTCCCGCGCGACGCCGCCGCGCTCCCCGACGGCCGCGAGCCGCCTGGCCGTCGCGCCGGCGTCCCCGACCACCCCGCAGTGCGCCATCCCGGCCTCGCCGCGCACGCCGCCCGCGCCGTCCAGGGCGTCCACCCCGCCGCCGACCACGCCGCGCACGCCGCGTCCCGAGATCACGCTCAAAGAGCCATCGTCCACGCACGAGAAGCGCGCCCCCGCGGCCGTCAGGGGCCCGCCGTCGCGCGCGCTGCGCGCCATCCGCGCGCTGCTCCGCTCCTTGCCCATCATCGCGCCGGCCGCGTGCCGCCCGGCGTCCGCGCTCCCCAGGCGCCACGGCAAGCCGCACGACGGGCACGCCGGCGGCCGCGCGCGCGTCACCGGCACCTTCTTCGGTCACCGCCGCGCCCGGATCGCGCTCGCCGTGCAGGAGCGGCCCGGCAGCCTCCCCACGCTGGTCCTCGAGCTCGGCGTGCTCACGGGGAAGCTCATGCAGGAGATCTCCGCCGGGGGGCACGTCCGCATCGCCCTCGAGTGCGAGAAGAAGTCCAAGAAGTCGCCCGACGCCGGCGAAGGCGGCGGGAGCGTCAGCCTGCTGGAGGAGGCGATGTGGACGGCGTACGTCAACGGCCGGCGCGTCGGGTACGCGGTCAGGCGGGAGGCCACGGACGGCGACCTCGCGGTCATGCAGCTGCTGAGCACCGTGTCGGTGGGCGCCGGCGTGCTGCCCGGGGACGTGGTGGACGAGCCGCCCGGCGGGGCGGCGGACGCGGACGGCGAGGTGGCGTACATGCGCGCGGGGTTCGACAGGGTCACCGGGAGCAAGGACTCGGAGTCGTTCTACATGGTCAGCCCGGACGGGGACGGCGGCGCCGGCGCCGGCGGTGGCACGGAGCTGAGCATTTTCTTTGTCAGGGTGTAGAGGGAGACCGCCTTGCCGTCGCCGGCGGTGAGAGTTAGCTCTGTCGTTAGTCGTCGTTGCTTCTTTTCTTTTTGGAAGACGTGGGTACCTTCGCTGTAACAAGTGTGTGACGCTGTATTGTGTTGGTGCAGTCTGTGTGACCGCGAACAATCTTGTGTGTATGGACTGTGTAAACGGAATCTATACATGGAGAAATCATAATCTTATAAATTCCTCCGAAGACAACTGATTCTCCGTGAACAATACTCCCCCTCTCAAAATGTAAGACGTTTTTTAGCCTAAATTAGCCTACAAAAACGTCTTATATTTTGAGAGATGGAGGTAGTAGTTGATTGCGGTTAAGGGCCTCTCTAATTCACAAGATTCTAGGAGTGCAAAGATAGGAAAACAAAAGGGTTACAATATTTCGTCTATTTGAATCTTATAGCATTTTTTATTTTATTTTTGCGGGAGAAATCCTGTAGTATTTTAGGTTGCCCCCTTTGTTCGGGCTACAGATTCCTGAGAATCGGCTTCGGCTTGGATTCCTAAAATCAGCTACAGTTGCAGATTCTGAGAATCAGAAGTAGGTTGTTTGTTTATGAAAGTGCGTTATATCGACTAAGGGGGTGAATAGGCGATTTTTACAAATCCGTCACTGAGAATTTCTAGGTGAAGAAATTCCTAAGAAACGACACACTAGCAGCGGAATAAGTACTCAGGTATAAGCATAACAGAGTAACAACATAGTCATCATCATGAAATGAAAACAAGCACATAGTACAGATAGCGTGAAAACAGGATAAGCAGGGTGAAGACTATGAGACTGAAGAAATTGGATTGATGAAATAGAGAAAGTCTTCAGTCAAAGTCTTCAAACAGTAATGATCAGGTTCATCAACACATGAATGAGGAAATGAAAGGGTTGAGAAAATAGAACCAGTTGGCTTGGTGAAGACAATATTTGGTAGACCAGTTCCAACTGTTGTGGCAGTTGTACGTCTGGTTGGAGCGGCTGAGTATTTAAACTCGAGAACACACAGTCTCGGACGCACAGTCCTCACCATATTCTCCTTGAGCTAAAGTCACACAGACCTCACCCAATCACTCGTGGTAAGTCTTCAGGTGACTTCCAAACCTTCACAGACTTGGTCACTCGGCGATCCACAATTCCTCTTGGATGCTTAGACCATGACGCCTAACCGTCTGGAGGATGCACAGTCCTCAAAGGTAACAAGCGTTGGTCCCACACAGGAACAATCTCTTCAGTGATGCTCAATCACTTTGGGTTTGTAGGTGTTTGAGTTTGAGTTTTGGGTTTTTCCTCACTTGATGATTTTCGCTCAAAGTCCTCGGAGGATGGGATGCTCTCAATGACAAGTGTCAGTTTCTCTCGGAGCAGCCAACCAGCTAGTGGTTGAGGGGGCAGCTATTTATAGCCTAGGGAGCAGCCCGGCATGATAAGACATAAATGCCCTTCAATGATATGACTGTTAGGTGGGTAGATATTTTGGACAGCTGGCGCGTAGCACAGCAACGGTCGGATATTTGAGGTTCAATTTCCTCAGGGCTGTCATGTTCCTCACTGTGTAGGCAATCCACACTAGCGAATTCCTAACTCCTCAGTCAGAACAAATTCCTCAGAGACCAGAATGTAACACCCACGATGCGGCTATATCTCCCACGTGTCGAAGCACGACTTAGAGGCATAACCGCATGGTGGTTTTGTCGCAAGAAGGGTCATCTTCACACAATCCCATGTAATGAACAAGAATAGGATAAAGGGAGTTGGCTTACAATCGCCACTTCACACAATACATAATTAAGACCATACATCATTCAAATACACTCATATACCGGCTACGGTCAAGTTCAAATGAAAAGAAGACAACCCCATATGCTAGATCCCCGATCGTTCCGACTGGGACCTCTACTGATCATCTGGAAACGATACATAGTAACGACCAAGGGCCTCATCAAATTCCCACTTCAGCTCAGTTGCGCCATCTGCGCCAGTATCCTCGGCACCTGCATCTGTTTTGGTAGAATCTGTGAGTCACGAGGACTCAGCAATCTCACACCCGCGAGATCAAGACTATTTAAGCTCATAGGTAGGTAAGGGGTAAAATGGTGGAGCTGCAGCAAGCACTAAGCATATATGGTGGCTAACATACGCAAGTGAGAGCGAGAAGAGAAGCAACGCATCGGTCGAGAAACTAGAAGTGATCAAGAAGTGATCCTGAAACTACTTACGTCAATTATAACACAAACCGTGTTCACTTCCCGGACTCCGCCGAGAAGAGACCATCACGGCTACACACACAGTTGATGTATTTTAAAAAGGTCAAGTGTCAAGTTATCTACAACTGGACATTAACAAATTCCCATCTGCCTCATAACCGCGGGCACGGCTTTCGAAAGATTGTATACCCTGCAGGGGTGTCCCAACTCAGCCCATCACAAACTCTCACGGTCAACGAAGGAATAGACCTTCTCCCGGGAAGACCCGATCAGTCTCGGAATCCCGGTTCGCAAAACATTTCGACAATGGTAAAACAAGACCAGCAAGACCACCCGCTGTGCCGACAAATCCCGATAGGAGCTGCACATATCTCGTTCTCAGGGCACACCGGATAAGCTAAGCGTACAGGTACCGACGTAATCCAAGTTGCCAAGGAATGGTCCCGCACGGTGCTCTAGTTTGGACCAACACTCGGAGGAGCACTGGCCCGGGGGGGGGGGGTAAATAAAGATGACCCTTGGGCTCGCGAAAACCCAAGGGAAAGGGCTTAGGTGGCAAATGGTAAAACCAAGGTTGGGCCTTGCTGGAGGAGTTTTATTCAAAGCGAACTGTTAAGGGGGTCCCATAAATCACCCAACCGTGTAAGGAACGCAAAATCAAGGAACATAACACCGGTATCACGGAAACTAGGGCGGCAAGAGTGGAACAAGCCACCGGGCATAAGGCCAGGCCTTCCACCCTTTACCAAGTATATAAGGTGCATTAATTTAAACAGGAGATATTGTGATATCCAAAATATCAGTGTTCCGACTAGGAACAAACTTCAGCTTCACCTGCAACTAACAACGCTATAAGAGGGGCTGAGCAAAAGCGGTGACATAGCCAGACAAGGGTTGCTAGGACAGGTTGGTTAGAGGTTTGTCATGGCAATAGGTAGGCATGGTAAACAATGGTAGGAAGAGCTAACATAGCGATAGAGCGAATACTAGCAAACAAAGATAGAAGTGATTTCGAAGGTATGGTCATCTTGCCTGCAAGGTTCTCAGAGTTGTCGAAAGCTGGATCCTCGTTAGCGTACTCAACAGGTTCCTCGTGCACGTACTCGTCTCCCGTCTCTACCCAAAGCAAGAACACAAGCAAGGAACCACAATAAATCACGGTGCAATGCACAAGAAACATGATGCAAAACATGTCATGATATGCGAGATGTGGTATGCAATGCATATGCATGCTTCGGAAGGAAAGATGATGAACAAGGCATCAACTTGGCAAACCAAGTATGCCGCTGGAAAGATGAGATAATTTTGGTTGAAATCGATATAAAGATCACCGGATTCGGATGCACGGTTTGCAAATGGCAAGCAAGACAAGTATGGCACAAAGCTGCGATTAACAGCACGATGCTACTTAGCATGCAACAATAAACTATGCTACAACACCCCAACATGAAAACAAAGCATATGGAGATCATCTACAGGAGATGCTTTACAAAAGAGGAACACTGATCTACGGCTAAATCACATCATAACAGGTTCAAACAAGCATGGAGAAAGTGCATAAAAATATCAGGTTGGACATGGCATAAACAACATCACGAAGCAATGTTCAGAGCAGGTTATCAACATGCCACAGGAACTTATAATAGCAAAGCAAGGTATGGCATGAATCTACTCAAATCATAGATCAAAAGTCCCTTACTGACCATAAGCCAAAAAGGATCAGAAAATATGATGGCACCCACGTAAACATAGCAAGTTCCATTAACAGATTTCAGCAAACAAAACATGGCATTGAAATAATTACGAAGGCACCTTCGTGAGCTCGATGCACTCACTACAGAGCACCTCATGATAAACTATGCACACATCCATCAAGAAGAAATGTCATAGAAGCTATACATGGCAAGAAACAACATCATAGCATATCCGGACCAACTATAACAACCTCGGCTAAATTGAATAACATGTAAACAATCTGCCAGGAAACATTTTGAAAGCAAAAGTAGAGCACGAAAATGACATGCTAGACTACTCCATAATTGCAATCAGGACCATGGATGGATAGAGCATAACCATGTTTTCAAAACACCCTTAATGAAGTATCTCAAATTATGCATGGATCTCTCTGTAGCAACATGTTTACACGGCATCAAAATTATAGCAGAACAGGAACTAAAATCAGCATTAGCACGAAGCCTAGTTTGCATGCTTGTGCTAGTCACCACATTGATCACAAAATTACATGGTAAGCACCTCTGTAAAGAAGACATAGCCTAGTTCAAAACATATTTAGGGACCAAGTCCATAGGATGCACACATCAATCATGGCAAAAATGACAAAAGAGCTCGTGCTGATAAGATTCTGAAGCTAACATTATGAAGCCCTCTTCCAACAGCATTTCGGGCATTAAGATGAGCTCAAATGTAAATGATGCAATGGAATGAAATGATGTACTCTTCGAGGCGAACAATTTGACATATTACACGCACGAAACGGAGCTACGGATGCAGAGTTACGGCATGATGAACATGGCATGATAATTACTGAAACTGGGGACAATTTCGGGTCAACCTTAGGGTTTCGGCACGGATTACGATGCACGTCGGGATCTCGCCGGAGATGCGTCACCGGAGACGAGGGAGGCAGTGGCCGGGCTCGGGGAGGTCGAGGGGCGCCGGATCCGTGGGCGGTGGTGGTGGCCGGCGAGGTCGGGGACCTCCGGCGAGGCCGCAGGAGGAGGCGCACCGGCGGGGCGCGGGGCGGCGCGGCGGCCGGGCG
>NC_057807.1:650516605-650525987 GCF_018294505.1 Triticum aestivum | reverse complement strand
CGGGACGCGGCGGCGATGTGGGCGCGGCTGCCCACGTGGCAACCCCTGATTCGCCGGGGCGCGGCGGCGGACGCGTCCGGCTCCATCCGGACGCGTCCGGCGGCGCGGAGAGGGATTCGTCTAGGGTTTCGTTCGGAAATTCGGAGGGGAGGCATATTTATAGGTAGAGGGAGCTAGGAGTGTCGAAATGAGGTGCGGTTTTCGCCCACACGATCGTGATCGAACGACCGAGAGCATGGAGGGGAGTTAGATGGGTTATTGGGCTGTTTTGGAGGGGTGTTGGGCTGCAACTTAAGAGAGGCCTTTGCGGGAGTGCGGTTAACCATTGGAGTATCAAACGAGCTCCAAATGACCCGAAACCTGACAGGTGGTCTACCGGAGCTATACCAGGGCCACTTGGCAAGGCTCGGTCCATTCCGAGAACGTTCAACACCCGCACACGAAAAGGAGACAAAAGGGGTGCGCCGGTGCATGTGGGAGTGTCGGATTGCGAAACGGACAATGGGGAAAATGCTCGGATGCATGAGACGAACACGTATGCAAATGAGATGCACGTGATGACATGATATGAGATGCATGACATGAATAAAATGAAAAACAAAAGACAAAACCCAACCACGGAGGGAATATCATATCACATCGCCGAAAATGGCAAGAGTTGGAGATACAAATATGGAAAGTTACATCCGGGGTGTTACAACACTCCACCACTACAAGAGGATCTCGTCCCGAGATCTAGGACTGAAAGAACTCTGGATATTCGGAACGGAGGTGATCCTCGCGCTCCCAGGTGGCTTCTCGGTCGGAATGGTGTGACCACTTCACTTTCAGGAATTTGATTGACTTGTTGCGAGTCTTGCGCTCGGTTTCTTCGAGAATAGCAACGGGATGCTCATGATAAGAGAGATCTTCTTGGAGGTCGATCTCTTTGAATTTGATAGTGCGCTCAGGGGTCTTGAAGCACTTGCGAAGCTGTGACACGTGAAACACATCGGGCACGTTTGCAAAGTTGGATGGAAGCTCAAGTTGATAGGCGAGGTCGCCTCTTTTGCCAATGATCTTGAAAGGACCCACATATCTAGGAGCAAGCTTCCCTTTGATACCGAAACGACGAGTGCCTTTCATTGGAGAGACGCGGAGGTAGACATGGTCTCCGATTTCAAAAGCCAAGTCATGGTGCTTGCTATCATAGTAACTCTTCTGTCGCGATTGCGCGGCTTTGAGGACAAATGACTTTGCACATTTCTTCGGCTTCTGTGATCAAGTCATTGCCAAGAAGTTGGCGTTCACCTATCTCAGACCAGTTGAGAGGAGTACGACACTTTCTGCCATAGAGAATTTCGAATGGGGCCTTGCCCGAACTCGCTTGGAAGCTGTTGTTGTAGGAGAACTCGGCATATGGAAGACAATCTTCCCACTTCATACCGAAAGAGATGACACAAACCCTGAGCATATCTTCAAGGATTTGATTGACTCGCTCGACTTGGCCACTTGTTTGAGGATGGAAAGCTGTGCTGAAATGAATGTTGGTGCCCATGGCCGTCTGAAAGGAGTCCCAGAACTTAGAAGTGAAAATGCTTCCATGATCTGAAGATATCAATTGTGGAATGCCGTGCAAGGAGACAATTCTGGAGGTGTATAGCTCTGCCAGCTGAGCTGCTGTGATAGATTCTTTGATAGGAAGAAAATGAGCCACTTTGGTAAGCTTGTCAATGACAAAGAAGATAGCATCATTTCCACGCTTGGACTTAGGAAAACCAGTCACGAAGTCCATCTCGATATGGTCAAACTTCCATTCCGGAATAGCAAGAGGTTGGAGGAGACCAGCTGGTCGTTGGTGTTCTGCTTTCACTCTTCTGCAGACATCACATTCATTCATGAATTGAGCAATCTCTCGCTTCATTCGAGTCCACCAATATGACTGCTTGAGGTCATGGTACATCTTTGTACTTCCAGGGTGAATGGATAGGAGGGAATTGTGTGCCTCATTCATAATGACCTTTCTCAGATCACCTTTTGAACCACAATTCGATCCTCGAAGAAAAGAGTATCTTTGTCATCCAAGCGATAGCACTTGTATTTAGGAATGCCCTTGTCAATACCACGTTTCACCTTCTTCACCATGGTATCCTGGAGTTGTGCCTCACGAATTTGATCTTCCAAAGTAGGAGAGACTATGAGGTTGGCAAGAAAGCCTTGAGGAACAACTTGAAGATTCAACTTGCGGAAGGCTTCACAGAGATCCGGTTGAAACGGCTTGAGAATTAGACTGTTGCAATAAGCCTTTCTGCTCAGACCATCTGCAATCACATTCGCCTTGCCAGGAGTATATTTGATACTCGGATTGTACTCCTGAATCATTTCGACCCATCGAGTTTGCCTGAGGTTATGGTTGGGTTGAGTGAAGATATACTTGAGGCTCTTGTGATCGGTGAAAATGTCCACTTGCCTTCCCAATAAGAGATGTCTCCATGTTATCAATGCATGGACAACTGCCGCCAACTCAAGATCATGAGTGGGGTAGTTCTTTTCGTTGGGCTTCAACTGACGAGAGGTATAGGCCACGACTTTCTTCTCTTGCATCAACACAGCACCGAGACCTTGAAGGGAAGCATCACAGAATACTTCGAATGGTTTGGATTCATCTGGAGGAGTCAAAACAGGAGCTGTGACTAGCTTCTCTTTGAGGGTGTTGAAAGCGACATCACACTCAGGCGTCCAGACATACTTGACATGCTTCTGGAGGAGGTTGGAAAGAGGCTTTGCAATCTTAGAGAAGTTCTCAACGAATCTTCGGCAATAGCTTGCAAGACCGAGAAAACTGCGGAGCTGCTTGACATTCTGAGGAGGTTCCCAATTCACAACTGCAGAAACCTTCGCCGGATTAACAGCAATTCCCTTGGCAGAGATGATATGAGCAAGATACAGAACTTCATCAAGCCAGAACTCACATTTGGAAAACTTCGCATAGAATTGATGCTCTCTGAGCTTGTCGAGCACCAATCGCAAATGTTTGGCATGATCCTTCTTATTCTTGGAGAAGACCAAGATATCATCGAGATACACCAAAACAAATTCATTGGTGTAGGGGTTGAAGATAAAGTTCATCATGCGAGAGAACGTTGGAGGAGCATTGACAAGGCCGAAAGACATGACAGTATATTCATAAGAACCATAGCTTGTTCTGAATGCTGTCTTGGGGATATCTTCTTCACGAATGCGAATCTGATGATACCCCATACGGAGGTCAAGCTTGGAGAAGACTTTAGCACCTTTGAGTTGCTCGAAAAGCTCATTGATGTTGGGAAGTGGGTACTTGTTCTTGATTGTCTTCTTGTTCAACGGACGGTAATCGACACAAAGTCGGTCCGTGCCATCCTTCTTCTGGACAAAAAGAACTCCACAACCCCATGGGGAAGAACTCGGTCTGATCAAACCCAGACGCTCTTGTTCATCGAGCTGCTTCTTCAATTCCTTCAGCTCCTTGGGTCCAAGCTTGTATGGGCGCTTGCAAACGGGTTCAGTTCCAGGCTCAAGATCAATAACGAACTCGACTGGCCGATGAGGAGGCATACCCGGAAGCTCTTCTGGAAAGACATCTTGGTACTCACAAACGACTAGAATCTGAGAAATAGCATCCAATTCGCCCTTCTCATTGAGAGAAAACAACCGAATGGTTTCATCACGAGCAGCATAGATGATAACATCCTCAGAAGGGTGTGTCAATTGAATTTGCCTGGCAGCACAATCAAGCTGAGCCTTGTGCTTAGAAAGCCAGTCCATCCCGAGAATTAGATAAATATCAGAATCGCCAAGAACAAATGGTTTAGAAAGGAATTTGTAGTCGCCCATCTTGATGGAAACATCCGGAATCATTGTGGTAGCCCTCATAGAAGAGCCCGGAGAAACAACTCCCATGGGTTTTTCCAACATTTCCGAAATGAAATCATGCTTTGCAACAAATGATCTAGACATGAAACAATGCGAAGCACCGGTATCAAATAAGACTTTTGCAGGAATATCATTAACAGGAAGATTACCAATGATCACATCTGAAGAATCCTCTGCCTGAGCTGCATTCAACATGTTGACCTTAGCATGCTTTGGATTATGCTTGACCACTGCATTGCTTGAAGATCTCACAGGAGGAGGAGGAGGGAGGTGCCTTTGATTCAAGCATTTGTTCGCGTAGTGGCCTTTTTGCTGGCACTTGTTGCAAGTCACTTCTGAGAGCGGACGGTGATAAGGAGCACTTGACCTTGGAGCTTGAGGCTGAGACTTGTTCTGATAGCTTGGGTTGGGTGGGTGGGAAGATCCACGAGCACCTGAGTTCTTCTGTTGGTAAGGCTGACGAAATGGAGGAGGAGGAAGATAAAACTTCTGCTGCTTAGCTGCCACTTGTGAGGAAGAAGAAGATTGCACTGCATCTCTGATTCTCTTCTTAGAAGCCTCACACTTGAGCTGAGCACCTTCTTGCTTGAGTGCCATATTGTAGAATTGATCAAACTGAGTAGGCTCAATAAGAACGAGAGCTAACTGCAGATCCTCTCTAAGGCCACCTCTGAACTGATAGATCATACTCTTCTCATCTGGAACATCTTGCTTAGCAAAGCGAGAAAGTTTCTGAAACTGCTTGTTGTATTAATACACTGACATGTTGCCTTGCTTGAGATTGCGGAACTCCTCACGCTTGCTCTCAACAACACTGGTAGGAATATGGTGAGCTTTAAAGTCTCGACAGAAATCAGTCCAAGTAATCACTCGACCACCTCTGGAATCCTTGTATTGCTGGAACCAATCAGCTGCCTGATCCTTGAGCTGAAAAGAAGCGAACTTGACATAGTCCTCAGGCCTGACATTGCTGCAATCAAAATGCTTGTTGATATCCACGAGCCAATCATCAGCGTCTGTGGCCTCGACACAATAGCTGAAAGACTTCAGCTGATTTGCAAGGAATTGGTTGAGGGTTGGGAACTGAGGCTGATGATTGAACTGCCCTTGAGCTTGATTCCCTTGGTTGCCTTGGCCTTGGTTGCGCTCTTGCATGAGCTAGATCATCATCTGAGCATGGGCGTTAGAGGCTGCCATCAAACCTTGCCATGCCTCCGGAGGCGGAGGTGGTGGTGGAGGGTTCGCCTGACTCCCATCATTGCGATCTGGATTCTGACGCGTTGGCGGAGCCATCCTGAAGAGGGTGACATCCGTTAGCATCTTGATAGACAGATAGACAAGTTGAATCAACGAATAGAAATTGCAACATATAATCTTCACAATAAACATTCGAACAAAGATGAACGAATGAATTCCAAAGTAAACATCACACGTCCATTAAGGTGAGAAGCCACTTGAATAGATATTGATGAATGAAGTAAACAAGGTACAACTGGAACAAATAAGTGGTAAGGATTACCCAATCACAAACCAAATATCTGCGGGAAGAAATACTAGAGCTACTTGAATCCCACCTATAAACTCCCGAAACTTTCTGGTTATGCAATCAGGTGTTAGGGATACAGGGGAAGCACAATATCTCACCCAAACTAACAATCCCTACATCCAGCTGTATCCATCCGTCAACACATAACCAAGAAACCTTCGGAAATCGTGTACCTCAACCTTCGAAAAGCATCCGTTATACGAGTTATGGCAATACTCCCGAGCTCGCCCCAGTACTGGGTTATCGGGGTTATCTCACCAACAACTGCATAAAAGAGATTTTCGATGTCGGCAAATCTCAGGTATTCCAGAACTGCAACGATAAAATTGTGACGACAACACCTTGGAGCTCAACTCCCCGGGACACTGCCACAACCCCTAAATGTCAGGAGGCACCAAGAACAATATTCTCGTCACAAAACCATCGAAACGATTCCGAGATACCCGCGTGATCCTAAAATTTTTTTAGTGAAAATTTGAGAAGAGGATAGTCAAAACATCTACGTTAGGAGACCTCACCAGAGCGACGAAGGGACTGAGGAGTAAAAAGAATCCTACTCTCCGATATATATAATCCTAAGACTCAAAACATTTTTGTTCTAGACTCAACATCGTCAGCAAACAATCAAGCAGGGGGCTCCTAAGTCGGGGATGGCTCTGATTACCAACTTGTAACACCCACGATGCGGCTATATCTCCCACGTGTCGAAGCACGACTTAGAGGCATAACCGCATGGTGGTTTTGTCGCAAGAAGGGTCATCTTCACACAATCCCATGTAATGAACAAGAATGGGATAAAGGGAGTTGGCTTACAATCTCCACTTCACACAATACATAATTAAAATCATACATCATTCAAATACACTCATAGACCGGCTACGGTCAAGTTCAAATGAAAAGAAGACAACCCCATATGCTAGATCCCCGATCGTCCCGACTGGGCACCTCTACTGATCATCTGGAAACGATACATAGTAACGACCAAGGGCCTCATCAAATTCCCACTTCAGCTCAGTTGCGCCATCTGCGCCAGTATCCTCGGCACCTGCATCTATTTTGGTAGAATCTGTGAGTCACGAGGACTCAACAATCTCACACCCGCGAGATCAAGACTATTTAAGCTCATAGGTAGGTAAGGGGTAAAATGGTGGAGCTGCAGCAAGCACTAAGCATATATGGTGGCTAACATACGCAAGTGAGAGCGAGAAGAGAAGAGACCATCACGGCTACACACACAGTTGATGTATTTTAAAAAGGTCAAGTGTCAAGTTATCTACAACTGGACATTAACAAATTCCCATCTGCCTCATAACCGCGGGCACGGCTTTCGAAAGATTGTATACCCTGCAGGGGTGTCCCAACTCAGCCCATCACAAACTCTCACGGTCAACGAAGGAATAGACCTTCTCCCGGGAAGACCCGATCAGTCTCGGAATCCCGGTTCGCAAAACATTTCGACAATGGTAAAACAAGACCAGCAAGACCACCCGCTGTGCCGACAAATCCCGATAGGAGCTGCACATATCTCGTTCTCAGGGCACACCGGATAAGCTAAGCGTACATGTACCGACGTAATCCAAGTTGCCAAGGAATGGTCCCGCACGGTGCTCTAGTTTGGACCAACACTCGGAGGAGCACTGGCCCGGGGGGGAGGGGGGGTAAATAAAGATGACCCTTGGGCTCGCGAAAACCCAAGGGAAAGGGCTTAGGTGGCAAATGGTAAAACCAAGGTTGGGCCTTGCTGGAGGAGTTTTATTCAAAGTGAACTGTTAAGGGGGTCCCATAAATCACCCAACCGTGTAAGGAACGCAAAATCAAGGAACATAACACCGGTATCACGGAAACTAGGGCGGCAAGAGTGGAACAAGCCACCGGGCATAAGGCCAGGCCTTCCACCCTTTACCAAGTATATAAGGTGCATTAATTTAAACAGGAGATATTGTGATATCCCAAAATATCAGTGTTCCGACCAGGAACAAACTTCAGCTTTACCTGCAACTAACAACGCTATAAGAGGGGCTGAGCAAAAGCGGTGACATAGCCAGACAAGGGTTGCTAGGACAGGTTGGTTAGAGGTTTGTCATGGCAATAGGTAGGCATGGTAAACAATGGCAGGAAGAGCTAACATAGCGATAGAGCGAATACTAGCAAGCAAAGATAGAAGTGATTTCGAAGGTATGGTCATCTTGCCTGCAAGGTTCTCAGAGTTGTCGAAAGCTGGATCCTCGTTAGCATACTCAACAGGTTCCTCGTGCACGTACTCGTCTCCCGTCTCTACCCAAAGCAAGAACACAAGCAAGAAACCACAATAAATCACGGTGCAATGCACAAGAAACATGATGCAAAACATGTCATGATATGCGAGATGTGGTATGCAATGCATATGCGTGCTTCGGAAGGAAAGATGATGAACAAGGCATCAACTTGGCAAACCAAGTATGCCGCTGGAAAGATGAGATGATTTTGGTTGAAATCGATATAAAGATCACCGGATTCGGATGCACGGTTTGCAAATGGCAAGCAAGACAAGTATGGCACAAAGCTGCGATTAACAGCACGATGCTACTTAGCATGCAACAATAAACTATGCTACAACACCCCAACATGAAAACAAAGCATATGGAGATCATCTACAGGAGATGCTTTACAAAATAGGAACACTGAGCTACGGCTAAATCACATCATAACAGGTTCAAACAAGCATGGAGAAAGTGCATAAAAATATCAGGTTGGACATGGCATAAACAACATCACGAAGCAATGTTCAGAGCAGGTTATCAACATGCCACAGGAACTTATAATAGCAAAGAAAGGCATGGCATGAATCTACTCAAAGCATAGATCAAAAGTCCCTTACTGACCATAAGCCAAAAAGGATCATAAAATATGATGGCACCCACGTAAACATAGCAAGTTCCATTAACAGATTTCAGCAAACAAAACATGGCATTGAAATAATTACGAAGGCACCTTCGTGAGCTCGATGCACTCACTACAGAGCACCTCATGATAAACTACGCACACATCCATCAAGAAGAAATGTCATAGAAGCTATACATGGCAAGAAACAACATCATAGCATATCCGGACCAACTATAACAACCTCGGCTAAATTGAGTAACATGTAAACAATCTGCCAGGAAACATTTTGAAGCAAAAGTAGAGCACGAAAATGACATGCAAGACTATTCCATAATTGCAACCAGGACCATGGATGGATAGAGCATAACCATGTTTTCAAAACACCCTTAATGAAGTATCTCAAATTATGCATGGATCTCTCTGTAGCAACATGTTTACATGGCATCAAAATTACAGCAGAACAGGAACTAAAATCAGCATTAGCACGAAGCCTAGTTTGCGTGCTTGTGCTAGTCACCACATTGATCATAAAATTACATGGTAAGCACCTCTGTAAAGAAGATATAGCCTAGTTCAAAACACATTTAGGGACCAAGTCCATAGGATGCACACATCAATCATGGCAAAAATGACAAAAGAGCTCGTGCTGATAAGATTCTGAAACTAACATTATGAAGCCCTCTTCCAACAGCATTTCGGGCATCAAGATGAGCTCAAATGTAAATGATGCAATGGAATGAAATGATGTACCCTTCAGGACGAACAATTTGACATATTACACGCACAAAACGGAGCTACAGATGCAGAGTTACGACATGATGAACATGGCATGATAATTACTAAAACTGGGGACTTAGGCAATTTCGGGTCAACCTTAGGGTTTCGGCACGGATTACGACGCACGTCGGGATCTCGCTGGAGATGCGTCGCCGGAGACGAGGGAGGCAGTGGCCAGGCTCGGGGAGGTCGAGGGGCGCCGGATTCGTGGGCGGTGGTGGTGGCCGGCGAGGTCGGGGACCTCCGGCAAGGCCGCAGGGGGAGGCGCACCGGCGGGGCGCGGGGCGGCGCGGCGACCGGGGGGTG
>NC_057807.1:650502115-650516289 GCF_018294505.1 Triticum aestivum | reverse complement strand
GCCGGGGCGCGGTGGCGGATGCGTCCGGCTCCGTCTGGACGTGTCCGGCGGCGCGGAGAGGGATTCGTCTAGGGTCTTGTCCGGAAATTCGGAGGGGGAGGCATATTTATAGGTAGAGGGAGCTAGGTGTGTTCAAATGAGGTGCGGTTTTCGCCCACACGATCGTGATCGAACGACCGAGAGCATGGATGGGAGTTAGATGGGTTATTGGGATGTTTTGGAGGGGTGTTGGGATGCAACTTAAAAGAGGCCTTTGTGGGAGTGCGGTTAACCGTTGGAGTATCAAACGAGCTCCAAATGACCCGAAACTTGACAGGTGGTCTATCGGTGCTATACCAGGGCCACTTGGCAAGGCTCGGTCCATTCCGAGAACATTCAACACCTGCACACGAAAAGGAGACAAAAGGGGTGCGCTGGTGCATGTGGGAGTGTCGGATTGCGAAACGGACAACGGGGAAAATGCTCGGATGCATGAGACGAACACGTATGCAAATGAGATGCACATGATGACATGATATGAGATGCATGACATGAATAAAATGAAAAACAAAAGAAAAACCCAACCACGGAGGGAATATCATATCACATTGCCGAAAATGGCAAGAGTTGGAGATACAAATATGGAAAGTTACATCCGGGGTGTTACACAGAAGATCTTCGTCTCTATCACTGAAGAAATTGACTGAACTGATATGAGATTTCTAATTGCTTCACTCAAAAGGACTGGATAGGTGTAGGATTTTGAGATGAGCATCACTTGGAAATTAGTTTCCTTAGTATTACCTTGACCCCCTTTAACAGTACGGTGTTTCCTATGACTCAAGAAAGAGAAAATGAAACTACGAAAACAGAAGTCTTCACGCTTCATGATCCTTGCATGAATATCCAAGTCTTCAAGGTCACACCAATTTCTTCACTTTCAAAGTCTTCAGCTAAAGACATTCATTTTTAGGGGTCGACTTTCATTATAAATATCAAACTCCTCATTGACTTATAGCGCCTGTGTACACTCAAAAACATATTAGTCCCTTAACCTATAAGTCTTCAATACACCAAAATCACTAAGGGGCACTAGATGCACTTACAATCTCCCTCTTTTTGGTGATTGATGACATATAGATTAAGTTTTCAATGGGGATAAACATATCAATTGAAAGTGCTCAAAATTGAGGAATTTGATTGCAAGATATAGAAGAACTCCCCCTGAAGGTGTGCATATGTGAGGAATTTGCTTTTAATAGCAGATGCACATGTAGAGTAATATCATGGAGGTCTCCCCCTATATCTTGTAATTCATACACGCATTTGATATATCATATGAAGAATTTAAAATGCATGATGAAATATGGTGACTGATATAATTCAGCATGCATGCATTAACATATATGTGGAAATAGCATGCAGAAAAACAGAGCAAAAGTATCAGACCACCATAGGACTTAAGTTTACAACTCAATCCAACAAATACTTCAGAAGAACGAGAGTTGCAACTTAGCAAAAAAACACCCATATACAGAGACCCGCTTGAAGACTAACTCAAATTTCTCCCCCCTTTGTCATCAAATGACCAAAAGGGAAGAAAAGTGAGGACTAACGTCCCTAAAGAATTTCTTCATGATGTCGATGAAGGAGCGCCAATGCTGTTGGAGTCGTCCGTTGTAGTGGAGCCTGCTGCAGTATCATCAAAATCTTCAGCTTCATCCGTCTCGCGTGATGAAGAATATGAACTGACGACCAGCGGAGGAACCTTGACTTTCTTGAATTTCTTCGAGGGTGGCTGAGACCAGTCAAAGTCCTATTGGAAGTCCATCTCCTTGAGTTCATCAGCAGTGTAGACATGGGAAAGAATAGCCCAGGTGCGATCGAAGACTTGATGCAGATAATAGTGGTTTTTATTCATAGTATTTTGAGTGACTGTCATGTTGTGAAGAATAGCACCAAACTGACACTTGACCCACTTGTGATTTATGTCCACCTTCTGATGAAGACTTAGAAGCAGCTCACGATCAGTCATCACCCGTGAAGTAGTAGCCTGAGGATTATGCTTTGAAGCATTTGCAGCAGTATAACGTGTGGCAGAGTCATCATTAGTGGAGTAGGATGCTGCCTTTCGAAACTGTCCATCCAAAGGACGAATGCCTTATCAATAACTGTAGCCTTACCCTTCTCATCAGCTGAGGAAATTGTCTGTTTGAGGACTTCGATCGGGGGCAAGTAGCTTAGATGATTTTTAAAATTAGCCTTGTATGGAATTGAAGTCCTTGATCTAATGAATTTCATGATCCAAGGAGCATAAGGCTTCAATTCAAACGGTGATAAAGCAGCATTGGCCAAAGTCCTCATGAATAAATAATGATAGTTGATTGGAATACCATGCATGATATTGAACAGCAGATTCTTCATGATGCCAACAACTTCTTATTCTTCAGAGTTGTGACCCTTGAATGGACTGAGGGTTTTGGCCAGTATGCGATAAACAGTTCTTGGCACATACATCAACTCCTTAACAAGGAAATTTGTCCTTGGCGCTTAGCCAGCCTTCAAAGGCTTCATTAGCACTTGCATGAGATGATTTGAAAGCTCAGGTTCTTCATAAAGCTTCAAAGCTCCTTCAGTGGGCAGACTGACTGGGACGGCATGAAGCAATTTAGAGGATGGAGCTTTGTGATGTGTATTATCAGTCATCTAGTCCAGAACCCATGAATTCACATCATCAATGTTGCCTGTCATATGCAAAGTGGCATAGAATTGAAGAATTATCTCTTCACTCCAATCGCAGATATCAGAGCAAAAGTTGAGCAGCCCTACATCATGAAGAACACTGAGGACCGGAGTGAAGCATGGTAGTGATTCCATGTCCACATGAGGAATTTGCCTATGGTCAAACAACTTGTCCTTGTCAAATAGCAATGTGGAATAGTAATTCATCTGTGAAGCTGTCCAGAAGCGCTTGCGGCAAAGACATGCAACATCATAAGGGTTGAAGTCTGAGAAGAAATGATGTTCAGTGAAGAATTCACCGGCCTTAAACTTCTGCTTCTTGGAGTGAGGATTCTGTGGCTTGGGCTGAAGATTTATAGTTGAAGTGTTCACAGCCATTTCAAGCGCAGCCTCTGGAGCAGACTGAGGAATCTCTGGAGCAGTTTCTTCTACAGTTTTATTCTCAATCTCATCAGCACTAGTGGCTCGAATTTCTTCGGGGATGGAGTGGAGTGAAGCTTGATGTTCTTCAGAACCCGACTGAAGAATTTCTGTGTGCACAGGGGACTGAGGAATTTGCTGAAGGGGAGTGAACAGAGGAGAATTGGGATGATGACTTTACCAAAAATCATCATTCATCACAGGAGTGGTAGACCCGATGTCTACATCATCTTCGTCATCTTCAAATTCTTCAACACCGGCCTCTTCAGCAGTGAACTAAGGCGGTGGCAATGATACCAAGGGAGTTGAAGTGACATAGTCAGCTTCAATTTCCTCATCCAACTGCTCTATCGAAGCAGCAGAAGGATCTTCCTCATTGGAGTCACTGGGGATCTCATAATCCTCACCAAAGGGAACAATCTCCTTTGATGGCATGCTTGAAACAGGAACAACATCTATTGGATTTTCATAAGAGCTCGTCAAAGTCTTCATTTTCTTTGGTACTGAAGACTCTGAGGCGGCAGACACTTTCCTTTTCTTCATAGTTGCTCGCTCCACAGCCTTGGTTCTCGTCACTTCTAATGCAGTGGTATTGGTGCAGAAGGAGCAGAGGAATTTGGTGCAGTTTCTTCAGGCACAACTGATGTAGTTGTCCTGACTTGTTAAGATTCTTCAGGCACAACAGTAGATGCTTCAGGTGGCCTGGCTTGATCTTCAGGTGCAACACTAGTGGTTGCCCTGATAGTTTCTTCAGGAGCTGGAATGGAGTCATCAGCCCTGGCACTCTCAGTTTCTTCAGCAGCCTGATTTTCATCAGGCTGCTGGTGAAAGTGCGTTACGTCGACTAGAGGGGGGGTGAATAGGCGATTTTAATGAATTCTTCATTGAGGAATTTCAGGGTGAGGAAATCCTAAGCGAAGAACTACTTACAGCGGAATAAGTACTCAGGTATAAGCATAACAAAGCAACAACATAGTCATCATGATGAAATGAAAGACAAACACAGAGTACAGAAAGCGTAAACACATGATAAGCAGGATGAAGGCAAACAGACTGAAGAATTAGGATTGAGGAATTTAGAGAAAGTCTTCAGTCAAAGTCTTCAAACAATAATGATCAGGTACAACAACACATAACCGAGGAAATGAAAAGGTTGCGAAAATAGAACCAGTAGGCTTGGTGAAGACAATGATTTGGTCGACCAGTTCCAACTACTGTGATAGTTGTACGTCTGGTTGGAGCGGCTGAGTATTTAAACTCGAGGACACATAGTCCCGGACACACAGTCCTCACCGTATTCTCCTTGAGCTAAGATCACGCAAATCTCGCCCAACAGTGGTGGTAAGTCTTTACATGTGACTTCCAAACCTTCACAAACTCGGTCACTCGGCAATCCACAATTCCTCTTGGATGCTCAGACCATGACGCGTAACCGTCTGGAGGATACACAGTCCTCAAAGGTAACAAGCGTTGGTTCCACGCAGGAACAATCTCTTCAGTGATGCTCAATCACTTTGGGTTTGTAGGTGTTTGGGTTTGGGATTTGGGTATTTCCTCACTTGACGATTTTCGCTCAAAGTCCTCGGAGGATGGGATGCTCTCAAATGAAAAGTGTCAGTTTCTCTCGGAGCAGCCAACCAACTAGTGGTTGTAGGGGGCAGCTATTTATAGCCTAGGGAGCAGCCCGACATGATAAGACATAAATGCCCTTGGCTGATATGACTGTTAGGTGGTAGGATATTTTTAGGACAACTGGCGTGTGGCTCAGCAATGGTCGGATATCTGAGGTTCGAATTCCTCAGGGCTATCATGTTCCTCACTGTGTAGGCAATCCGCACTGGCGAATTCCTAACTCCTCAGTCAGAACAAATTCCTCAGAAACCAGAAGATCTTCGTCTCTATCACTGAAGAAATCGACTGAACTGATATGAGATTTCCAATGGCTTCACTCAAAGGATTGGGTAGGTGTAGGATTTTGAGATGAGCATCACATGGAAATCAGTGTCCTTAGTATTACCTCGACCCCCTTTAACAGTACGGTGTTTCCTATGACTCAAGAGAAGAAAACGAAACTATGAAAACAAAAGTATTCGCGCTTCATAATCCTCGCATGAATATCCAAGTCTTCAAGGTCACACCAATTTCTTCATTTTCAAAGTCTTCAGGAGAACCAGAGTCTTCAGCCGAAGACATTCATTTTTAGGGGTCGAGTTTCACTGTAAATATCAAACTCCTCATCGACTTATAGAGCCTGTGTACACTCACAAACATATTAGTCATTTAACATATAAGTCTTCAATACACCAAAATCACTAAGGGGCACTAGATGCACTTACAATCTCCCCCTTTTTGGTGATTGATGACAATATATGTTAAGTTTTCAACGGGGATAGACATATGAATTGAAAGTACTCAATATTGAGGAATTTGATTGCAAGATATAGAAGAAATCCCCCTGAAGATGTGCATAATGAGGAATTTGCTTTTGAAGCATTGCACATTTGAAGAGTAGAATCATGGAGATCTCCCCCTATATCTTGTAATTCATACACGCATATAACATATGAATTGAAGAATTTGAAATGCATGATGAAATATGGTGACTGATGTAATTCAGCATGCGTGCATAACATTAAAGAGGAAATAGCATGCAGAAAAACACAACAAAAGTATCAGGTCACCATCGGACTTAAGTTTACAACTCCATCAACAAAAGCTTCAGAAGAGTGAGAGTTGCAACTTAACGAAAAACGCCCATATATATAGACCCGCTTGAAGACTAACTCAAATTTCTCCCCCTTTGTCATCGAATGACCAAAAGGGATGAAAAGTGAGGACTAACGCCCTTGAAGAATTTCATCACGAAGTCGATGGAGGAGCGCCAACATTATCGGGGTCAGTTGTGGTAGTAGTGCCTGCCGCAGTGTCGTCCAGATCTTCATTTTCATCAGTATCATGAGATGAGGAATATGAACTGGGCATTAGAGGAGGAACTTGAACTTTCTTGAATTTCTTCGGTGGAGGTTTAGACCAGCCGAAGTCCTGTTGGAAACCCATTTGCTTCAAATCTTCATCACCGTAGAGATGAGTCAGAACAACCCAGGTGCGATCGAATACTTCATTGAGGTCATAGTGGTTTTTATTCACTGAATTGTAAGTGGCATTCATGTTGTGAAGAATAGTGCCAAACTGACGGTTTACCCACTTGTGATTGCGATCCACCTTTTGATGAAGACTGAGGAGAAGCTCACGATCAGTCATCACCCTTGGAGCTGTAGCCTGAGGACTTTGCTTTGAAGCATTGGCGGCAGAATCATGAGTGGCAGAGTCATCATTGGTGGAATAAGAAGCAGCTTTGCGAAACTATCCATTCAATGGACGATTGCCTTCATCAATGATAGTAGTGGCCTTGCCCTTCTCATCAGCTGAGGAAAATGTCCATTTGAGGACTTCAATTGGGGGCAAGTAGCTGCCATGGTTGAGAGTATCAGCTTTGTAGTTGAGTGAAGACCTTGATCTGAGGAATCTCATAATCCAAGGCGCATAAGGCTTCAACTCAAATGGTGACACTGCAACATTTACCAAAGTCCTCATAAAGAAATCATGATAATTCACGGGAATACCGTGCATGATGTTGAAAAGCAGATTCTTCATGATGCCAACGATTTCTTAATCATTCGAATCATGGCCTTTGATAGGACTCAATGTCTTCGTCAGAATGTGATAGATTGTTCTTGGTACATATTGCAATTCCTTCACAAGGAATTTTGTCCTTGAGGCTTGACCAGGCTTCAATGGCTTCATCAGCACTTGCATATAGTGATCAGATAGCTCAGTTTCAGAATAGATGAGACGTGCACCTTCTGGTGGAGGACTGACAGGCAGGGCACGAAGTAATTTACTGGCTGGTGCCTTATAGTGTATGTTCTTTGTCATCCAGTCCAACACCCATGAGTTCACATCTTCAACATTGCCTGTGATGTGCAGCGTCGCATAGAATTGGAGAATGAGTTCTTCATTCCAATCGCATATGTCAGTGCAGAAACTGAGCAATCCTGCATCATGAATAGCAGCGAGGACTGGGGTGAAGCAAGGCAGTGATTCCATATCAACATGAGGAATATGCATGTGGTCGAAGACTTTATCCTTGTTGAAGAGCACTGAAGCATAGAAATTTGCTTGACTAGCTGTCCAGAAGCGCTTCCTCCTCAAATGAGCAGAATCATAGGGGTTGTATTCAGTGAAGAATACATGCTCATTGAAGAAGCCATCAGCCTTGAACTTCGGAGTTTTGGAAAATGGATTCTTCGGCTGTGGCTGAGGAGTGTCAGTGATCTGAAGAATAACTTTTGGAATGTCAATTTTAGGAGCCGCAGGCTGAGGAATATTAGCTTCTGCTTCAGTAGCAGCCTGGGCCTCCATTTCTTCAGCAACATTTTCATCCGCATTAGTGGCGGAATTTCTTCATGAATGGAAGGGGCATTGTGGATTTCATCAGAACCCATCTGAACTTCAGTTGGAGCTAGGGACCGAGGAATTTGTTGTAGTGGTGTGAACAGAGGAGAGTTGGGGTGCTGACTATCCCAAAAATCATCGTTCATCACTGGAGTGGTGCAGCCAATGTCCACATCCTCATCCACTTCCATTTCTTCAACGCCGGCCTCTACAGCAGTGAACTGAGGCATTGGCGATGATACCTGTGGAGTTGAGCTGAAAGCATCAACTTCAATTTCTTCATCCATCTACTCTGTGGAAGCAACAAAGGGATCTTCATCAGCAGATTCTTCAGGAATCTGATATTCTTCACCATAAGGAACAAGTTCCTTTGATGGCATGCTTGCAAGAGGAACAACATCTATGGGATTGTCAAGAGAACTTGTCAAAATCTTCGCCTTCTTGGGGACCGAAGATTCTGAAGCAGCTGATGCTTTCCTCTTCTTCAGAGCAGCTCGTTCCGCAGCTTTGGTCTTCTTCACTTCCAGAGCAGAAGGAAGAACTGGACTTGGTAGAGGTGCAGATGGAGCAGAGGGGATAGGGTCAATTTCTTCAGGCTCAACTGATGCAGTTGGCCTGTCTTGAGCAATTTCTTCAGGCGCAGCGACAGAGTCTTCAGCTAGCCTGGTAGATTCTTCAAGCGCAACACTAGTGGTTGCCCTGGCAGTTTCTTCAAAGTGTAACCAAGCACAGCAAAATATTATGGCGGATCAACCAAAGTTATGTATCAGTACTGAAGATTAAAGTACTTGCACTAGCCTATTACAAGGCACTTTGAGGCCCAAAATGCTGATTGTTTTTTACACGACAAACTCTATCAAAAGTAATCCGAATGCCGGATTAAGACTCATTGCCAGGACGACGCGAAGTGGATGGATCTTCAGGCGCCGGTTCAACCTCCTCCTCTCCACCCAGAGGCTGGAAGTCAATGGTGGTCTAGTCAATCCGGGTTAGAGCCTGAAAGACAGCTTCTTCACTCATCAGATTGGACGGGTCAACATCAGGGGCGTAAGTGTGCTTACGAATTAGCGGGATAAGGTTTTGTGCTTCTGTCACAGTTGTATCAACCCGCTGATTCCTTTCATCATAAAAAGACCGATGAACCGTCAGGTTAGCCTCTGCAGCAAGTTGACTTGATAATGGACGCATCTCCTTTGTCAGAACTTTGAGGGCTTCATTGTCAAATGCTGATCCGTCTGCTTGTTCATCCAGAAATCCCTTGGCAATATCAACTGGATCCAAGTCAGATATCCATGCTTTAGCCCGAGTTAGTGCCAGTAAAGCGCCTGCCCTAGCAGCCAATCGCTTCACCTCCTCTATCTGAGCAGGAGTCATTGAGAGCCTGGCCAAGGTATCCTTGATCAAGGTGGGTGCCGGTCTGTTATATGAAGCAGCAGAGATAACCCGTTGTGCACCAGTATATAACTGCTCAATCAGCGTATAAGCCGCCTTTAATTTCATCCGCATATCCGCTCCAAGATGAGCAATGCGATTGCCTGCGACAGTTTAAGAATTCAATGTTAAACCGGCGGAAGTCGATAGTACTGTAGAAGCAAGTTATTATAAAATACTTACCAAAAACTGCAGCTATCATGGAATTCACTTGATGTTTCAGACCCGTCAGCTCTTCTTCCACCGGTTTAAGAGCCGCTTCGGTGTCTTCAGCCCGTTTCAACAAAGCAGCTCTTTCCGTTTCCCAATTGGCACATTCAGTTTTGAAACTTTCTTTCAGCTGTTCCATGCCAGTCAAAGCGCTCTTAAGATCCTCTTTGGCTTTGGAGGTCTCTTCTTGCTGGGACTTAATGATTTCTTGAAGATCGGCGGTTTGGGACTCTTTGGTCTTTATATCAGCCTGCAAAGTCAGATGATACAGCAGTTAAAATCTCTTAAAGTCCCAAGCGCATAACAGGTTATACACTTGGCACTTGGGGGCTAATGTGGATTGCTTCTTTAAAGTGAGTATTTTTCAAGTCCCAAGGCTCAATCCAGATATTAAGCTTGGCACTTGGGGGCTAATGCACAATTGATCAGTCATAAGGCAATTAACAAGGACAGACATTCCCGATTTGTTTTCGAGAAGACAAACCGACCCTTGAGGGCTACTACGTTGAAGAACTCTTTATATTGAAGTCCCAGTTTATCTTCAAGAGATAAACCGGCCCTTGGGAGCTACAATGGAAAAGATATACAGAATAGAGTAAGTTTCAAAGTGTTCATGACGAATTACCTCATAACGCTCCTTCATTAGGTTCACCAAACCGGCTTCAAAGTCACGGCTAGTGTAAAGGTGGTTTAAAAAACTGGAATCAAGTTCCTCAGCGCTAAGGTTGACGAAGTTGGATAAATCCGTCTTCCCTTTCCCCTTGCCCATAGCAGTGAATTCCTCCTTGGCAGTATGTTTGGCCAAGACAACCGGATTACCAGTACTGGTGTGAGCTGTGCCGGTAATGAGAACATCATCATCATCTCCTTTTGGTAGACTTGGCGGATTGACGGTACCCCTGGTTGGACTTGGCGGGTTAGCAGACGGGCTCGGCGGATCAGCAGTTGGGCTTGGAGGAGTAGCATGAGGGCTCGACAGATCAATATGAATGTTCGGGTCAGCTTCCGGTGGATTAGCTTCGGTGTTCCCGCCTTGTGGGGTGGAATCATCCATAACATCGGTATTTCTACCGGTATCCTCAGCAGCCCTCTCCGGTTCAACTTCACCAATAGGGGTACTGGTTTTAGCCTTTTTTCTTAGGCAGGCTTTGGCGCTGTGACATCAAAACAAAGATTAGCACGGTAAACCGAACTCTAAAGGAAAAATATGAAGGACAATATACTTACCCAGGGATGGTTTTAAGAGGAGGCAACTGAGTGGTTGATGAACCGCCAGACGAATTGGAAGACGCCTGGTAATTCGGATCAGACGGATTAAGTGGGTATCTGAAGAAACCTTTCAAAGGATAAAGTTTTTCAGGAGAACAAGTAACCTCTAGACGACGTTTCCGGGTTGGTGTATCCGGTAAACCGGAAGAAGTGATTTGCTGGCCACTGTGCCGGGTTGTGCGATGTTCTTCAGCTTGCTGTGTCTTCAAAGAAAATTATGGATCCAAATAAGCAAGAGGGTGAGAGTATTTTACTTTCCGAACTCCACGGCGAAATCTTTGAACCGGCACAAGATCTGAATCGAAGGAAAGAGAGATTACCTCAACATGGTCTGCACGACTGGCCGTCGCATCATCCTGGGAATAGTCATTGTCAATAAGGTGTATGAAAAAGGAACTAAGTGAATCAAGTTCTACCTCTGGATCTGATTCGTCAATTTCTTCTGGTGGATCAGAAGACTCAGTGGTTTTCTTCTTGCCAACTTTCTTGGTGACCTTACTCTTTGCACGAGGAGCCCTAGCCGGTTTAGTCCGTTTCCAGAAGGAGCTGTTGGCCTGTGAAGTTAAAACAAAGGAGTATTAGCACATTGTTAAAGCGGAGGCAAATCAGTGAGCATTAAGTTAAACTTTACCGCTGGTGGTTTGTTGGTGGCGCAAAAAGGTGGCAACCCGATTTGGCTGCATGCGACGATCTGTTCGTCAAGCATCTTCTTCACAGATTCAGTAATTTCAAGATCCGTCATCTCTATTTCATGATATCGTTGAGGATCCTTGACATTGCCAGTATATTCATGCATCAATCCGGGGCGGCGACTTAAAGGCAGAATACCCCAAGAAACCCAGCAGCGGACGAGATCAATACTAGTCAAACCGTTGGCCAGGAGAGCCCGGAGCTTGGCGATTTGAGGTGCATAAGTTTTCCATTCTGTGGCAGTTAAGCGTAGAGGTAACGGGTGGCCATTACTAAGCCGGTAAGGGCGGTAACCCGGCAGAGGATTTTCTCCCGCAGGGGCAGTGTTTTGACAATAAAACCAAGTTTGGTTCCAATCTTTGGGATGGCTGTGATGCTTTGCATGAGGGAAATCAACTTCTTTTCTCTTCTGGATTGATACCCCACCAAGTTCCGTGTTGGGACCATCAGAGAACTCCGTACGGCGGTTTAAATGGAAAAAATCTCGAAAAAGCTCCACAGATGGTTCTTCTTGAAGGTAAAATTCACAGAATACTTGAAAATTGCATATATTAGACACGGAATTCGATCCAATATCTTGTGGATGAAGTTGAAGGCTTGCAAGGACATCCCAGAATTTTTTTGATCCAGGCGGGCTAAATCCCCGGTCTAAGTGTTGCATAAATACAATCACCTCTCCATCTTGAGGTCCAGGAGGGCATTCAGGGCCCGGGACACGCCAATGAAGAACCCTTTTTGAGGCCAAGGTGCCAGTGGTAACATATCCATTAATTTGTGTTTTCGTGATCCGGGACGGAACCCAGTTGCAAGCAGAGAATTGTTTGGTCATCTTGAAAAGCAAACTGTAAAGGAAAAAATGAAGGCCGGTTTACAATTGACGGTTCAAGTGTACTATTCAGTGTTAAACCGGAAAATTGCTATTCAAGTCAAGCTGGCGGTTTAAGTGAGGGCTAATGGCATATGGCGGATTGAATGTTACTGAAAGTTAAACCGCCCTTAAATAAAAGAGGCAGAGCTGAATATCTGCTAAGTGTTTACAGAAACAAGTTTCACAATATGGCAGTAAAATTTTGGATCTACCGCGGATAAATAAAGAAAACTTTACTGAGCCCTACAATGGCGCTAAGAGGAACAGAGAAGATACAGATGGAGTCTGTCCAGGAATAGCAAGACGCTATGGTATGGTGAACTAACACTATGAATCTAGCCGCAGATCAAAACTATCAGGTGCATATAAACTCAGTAAAAAGGCGGAGATGGGCGGAGAAGCACTGATGAACGGCGATGAATACAGATGAACTCAAAGCCCTAATGGAGATCTAGGGTTATAGGAAAGAGAACTTACCAGGGTCACTCGGCGGCGGAGGAGTGTCGTAGAGTTTTTGGTACGAACAGGGTGATGCAGCGGCCTTGGTCGGTGCAGATTCAAAGGTCGACGGCGGCGGCGGCGCTCGGGCTCTTCGGGTCGCGAGGAGGAAGACAAGAAGAAAGGGGAGAAAATGGAAGGACCCTTCAGGTTTATTTATAATGAGGCAGAAGATAAGCGACATGCGCGAGAATCGAGGAGTCCAAAGCGGCAAGGGGCGCAGCTGTCACCTCGATTTCCGGGATGCCATTAAATCAAGGGAATCTTTTTAATCGTTTTTACAGAGATGACGTCATGATGATCCGTTGCTGTGTCCAGAGGATGACGTCACGGCGGTTTAACAAAGTTTATAAAAGAAGACATCGTGGCGGTTTACGAGAAATGAAGGAAGATGTTCACAAGATTTTTCTAAGTATTGAAGATTGACATGAACAGGTTTAAATCAATCTGGGGCCTAATGTTGGGGATATAACTACTGAGTGTAAACCGCCCAGGAGGGTCCGGTTCACACTCAACTATATTGAAGCCCACGAAGACCCAGAAGATGGCGCTTTACTATGAAGCTTAGAGGCCAGGAGCCCAAAGGCGGATTAGGGCCCATAGTGGTAAACCGCCATAGTCATGTAACTTGTATTGTAAGATAAGGAAAGGAGAGACCGAGCTGGACACTTGTATGAGTCGGCCTTGGGACTCTGTAAATCGGCCGGGCGTCAACCCATGTATATAAGGGGACGACCCGGCGGCGGTTTAGGGACAAGAAACAACAACTTGAGAGCCAGGCTTAGCGTGTTTAGCTCCCTGGTTATCGAGACCCCAATAATCCCATCAAAACTAGACGTAGGCCTTTACCTTCATCGAAGGGGCCGAACTAGTATAAAATCCCTCGTGTCCTTTGTTCGGTTTAACCCCTTTAAGCTAACCCGTCGTGATGGCTCCACGACTAAGTCCTTTCACGAGGACATCTGACGTGATATTGCCATGACGGCGACTGTAATTTCTTCAACAGTCCTGGTACTAGCAGTTTCATCAGCAGCCTGATTTTCATCAGCGGTGCTAGCAATTCCTTCTGTATCTTGAGCAGATCACTACAAAAAAAAGACACATCTGTGACATTTTGGGCCAAAGAATTTTTTTTCTGTCATACATATGACACTTCTATGACGATAATTGTGACAAAACCTGGTATCATCATAGATGTGGTGGGCTCCTACTTCTATGACAAAAAATCATGACAGAAAATGGGCTTTTCGTCCTGGGCGGGCTGGAGATGCAGCTGCATGACATTCTTTGGGCCGTCCATGATGGAAAAACCGTGGTAGAAGCGAGGGGGAGGAAAATTTCGGGGAGTTGCCGGTTACGGTGGGAGGTCGGGGGCGGAGCGATGAGCGTTTCTCTCGTACGTACGCGCGTGTGTGCGAGGTGTTGGCTCTAACTGAAGCCGAGCGAGGCGTTGGGCTCTAACTGAACCCGAGCGATTGCACTGCAGGCTACGCGTTACTGAACCCAAGGGATCGATCTATGGGTGTTAACTGAACCCGATGGAGCGATTCCTTCGCTACTGCTGCTAACTGAAGCCGATCGATGCTGCCTCTGGGATGAACAGTGAGTGTTG
>NC_057807.1:649434659-649478613 GCF_018294505.1 Triticum aestivum | reverse complement strand
GACACCACTTAAAGGGCTTATAAAAGAAATGCCACAGTCGGACATCTGAGCGACATCATAGAAAGGGATTGTAAAAGAAATGCCACAGTCGGGCGTCTTAGCGACACCACAGAAAGGGCTTGATAACAAAAATAAATAACAGGTATGCCACAGTCGGATGTCTGAGCGACATCACAGAAAGGGCTTATAACAATAGTAAATAACAAGTATGCCACAGTCGGACGTCTGAGAGACGTCATGGAAAGGGCTTATATCAAATGTAAATAACAAGTATGCCACAGTCGGACGTCTGAGCGACGTCACAGAAAGGGCTTATATCAGAAGTAATAACAAGTTAGTCCATCCACAAGAATAAACTTTTAACCGGATTTACACCCATGTATTCCACCGGGTCTTTGTCACTGAGGCTGATATCTGACAAGATAAGATGAATACAATACTTGGACAAGTACAAGATGATTTAAAGAATTTGTGACTCTGTAGAGTTTGTACTAACTGACCGCAGCCAACGGATTTCTGTAGTCACGAAGGACTAGTTTCGTTTATGGTATTTCAGTAGAAACACATTTAACCAGTACACACCCATTTCACCTCACGATTCCAGGAATCACCCTGGACAACGTCCAAGAAATACTTTGAGACGGGGAGGTCACAACCTCGAATAGCATGGGATCAAATTTCTATACGCGCGCTCTAAGGGGTGCCCCCCTCTCGGTCCCAACCGGAAACACCCATGCCCCCTGACCGGATGACGGGCTTTAATCCAGGACCATGGAACCCTCATCCCGGCCTATCTACTTGGTGTGTACCAGGAAAACGGTTTGCAACTTACTAAGCCATATTCCTTGCGGAAAACAAGTGGCAGTGCAGGAAGGAAATGAATGGGAATGTGAATTTGATTCTCGATGATACTGAAGTCAAATAGACTGGCATAAGACTGGCATGCCACAACACTGCCATCTTACCCATCCTCTTGCCATCACATGGCCATGCCAATATGTATCCAATGACATATGGCTTTCCGAAGCTTACGTTCCACTTTTGTGCATGTAGTATAACATTCAAGAAATGTTCATAAACATGCCATGAAACTCCTAAATGCAAACGTGCAACAAACACTCATCATATCAAGAGTTCAAACATGCTTGCCTGGTTCGGAGTAGTCGGAGTTTAACTGGGTGAAGTTCGCGGTTCCGTCACCTCCTCCGGTATCTACGGTATAAGAAAAATATGCACGTAAAGTAAATACCGCGAGGTGCACAAAAAGTACTCCAAATAATTTTCGAATAAATCTGATAAAAAACTAGACAAAATTTTAAAGATAACAGAAAAGGAATCAAAAAAAAAATACTTTTCTGATTAAAAGATATAAGGGTTTTGATCCAGGGACCTTTCTGTAATGAAACAGAAAACTCCCAGGGGGTTTTGCAGAAAAGTCCGGCGAGATCCACGACGACCCGAACCACCGTCCACCGGAGAAAGGGCCGCCGTCGACACAGTGCTCGCCGGCGACCACCACCACCACCCACAGACGCGGAAGGACGTGCTGAACACAGAGGTACCACCCGATCACCTTGCCTCGCCGGAGAGAGCTGCGGGGGTCAAATTGGAGTGGGGTTAGCCTCCTAGTGGTGCCATGGGACTACGGGCAAGAATAGGGCGGTGGATGAGTTCTCACCGGAGAGAACGTTGCCGGAGCCCGAGGCGGACGGTGGTGGCCGGAGTTGAGGAAGAAGGGCCCCGCGTGGCTCTTCTAGTGGCTAGGCGGGGTCTGGAGAGGTGGTGGAGGTGTGCGGGGGCGAGAGAAAGCTCGGGGGTGCTATTTATAGCCGGCCCGAGGCGGTTGCCGTGAACGGATAAGTCCCACGAGTGATTACGGCGGTGCTGTGGCTGGACGGTTGGATTAGGGGCTTGAGCATCGTCTAGACGAAGCACTGGTGCCATTCCAGTGTCCAACTCAGTAAGGAAGGGGTGGTTACGGCCTGCCCTCGACGGAACGGCCGCACGACACGTCGGCGGCAGAGAACGCGCTCTGCGCGTGCCAGGCCACGGCGACGGTGCTGCATGCGTGCGCTGGCAAGGAGATGGCCACGCGGAGCTCTCAGGAGGTTTGGGCGGTGCCGAATGGTGTTATGCCGCAGGGTGCCCCCTTGTCGGCCATTACGGTGGTTCTGCCGCCGCAAGACACGCCGGCGCAGGCAGGCCAGGGTGCCACCGACGCCAGGAACGAGCCAAGCGCGCGTGTGGTACTCTGGACAAGGAGGAGGGGCTGTGAGCAACGTGCCAAGTGCACAGTTTACCTGTGATTGAAACTCTGACGAAGAAACAACACTGAATTCTGAATTTTACTGAACATGAACAGCAACAGTGCATGCCAGGTGTTCGACAGAATGATTTTGGCATGTAGGGATTTTTCCTTGAGCTGGTTTTTGGTGGAGTGGTCTCTCATTTCAGCTAGGGGTTGCCTGAATTTTGGTGGAATTTTTGGAGAAGAGGAGATATGAATTTCACCAAATTTGGCAAATCTGGTCCAAACTTGCAGAGGGTGAAATTTGAAAAATTTGAAAAGAAGAAGAGTAGATCTTGATGGTTCTAGGTTGTGGGTGCTAAGGACTATCCAGAGGAGTTGATTTGAGACCAAAACTCAAAGGCATTAAGGTACTTGCTTTGCAAATTACCTAGGCTCAAAATAAAGGACAGCATTGTTTTGGGAAAAGAAATAAATGGAACAAAATCCAAAAATGGATTTTATTAGTTTGGACAGAATGTTTGGGTTGTTCCAAAGTGGAAGGGGGGTTTTGGGGGAGTTTTACCATAAGAGGCATGGTAAAACAAGAATGGATCAAAACCAAATAAAAGCCCAAAACCAAAAAGGTTTTCTTTTTAGAAGAAACTAAATTCAAGAAAAGATTTTTTTAGAGAGCAAACTTAGAAGAGGGTTTTTAAGAAGGGTTTAAATGACCTTCTTCAAACCAAGCAAGGCTCTTTCTGAAAACAAAAACCACAAAATTTTTGGAGTGTCACAGAGTGGACCGCTGAATATAGATGGGGGAAGGTGATGGAGATGTTGGTGAAGATGGCGGAGGTGTTGGTGAAGATCGCAACGATGATGATGGCCCCCGGCAGCGCTCCGGCGCCACCGAAAGCAAGGGAGAGAGAGCCCCCCTTATTCTTCTTCTTCCTTGACCTCCTCCCTAGATGGGAGAATGGTTTCCCCTCTGGTCCTTGGCTCCCATGGCTTGGGAGGGGCGAGAGCCCCTCCGAGATTGGATATATCTCTCTGTTTCTCTCTGTTTCTGCGTTCCGGGATTCTGCCCTGGCACCATTTCTTTTATATCTGGAGATCCGTAACTCTGATTGGATTGAAACCTTCGCCCAGATCTTTTTCCAAAAATTAGCTTTCTTGCGGCTAAAGTAGAGCATCAACCGCCTTACGAGGGGCCCATGAGGGTGGGGGGGCACCTAGAGTGGGCGTGGCCCCCACCCTTGTGGCCACCTCGGGCACCGTCTCGCGTTGATTTTACTTCCCAAAAATCACAAATATTCCAAAATAATTCTCCGTCCGTTTTTACCCCGTTTGGACTCCGTTTGATATGGGGTTTCTGTTGGGGATCATAGTAATTTCAAAAAATTTCCTACGCACACACAAGATCATGGTGATGCATATCAACGAGAGGGGAGAGTGTGTCCACGTACCCTCGTAGACCGAAAGCAGAAGCGTTAGAACAACACGGTTGATGTAGTCGTACGTCTTCACGGCCCGACCGATCAAGCACCAAAACTACGGCACCTACGAGTTCTAGCACACGTTCAGCTTGATGACGTCCCTCGAACTCCGATCCAGCCGAGTGTCGAGGGAGAGTTCCGTCAGCATGCCTAAGCACCGCTACAATATTATCAAGGATGACTATGGTGGAGGGGGGCACCGCACATGGCTAAGAGATCAATGATCAATTGTTGTCTCTAGACGTGCCCCCTGCCCCCGTATATAAAGGAGCAAGGGGGAGGAGGTCGGCCGGCCAGGAGGGGCGCGCTAGGAGGAGTCCTCCTCCCACCGAGAGTAGGACTCCCCCCTTCCTTGTTGGAGTAGGATAGGAGAGGGAAGGAGAGTGAGAGGGAAGGGAAAGGGGGGGGGCGCCGCCCCCTCCTTGTCCAATTCGGACTTGGGGGGGAGGGGCGTGCGGCTGCCCCTTGGCCACCTCTCCTCTTCCACCACTTGGGCCCATGAGGCCCATTAACCTCCGGGGGGGGGGGGGGTTCCGATAACCCCCCGGCCCGGTACTCCGGTATATATACGATAACCTCCGAAACCATTCCGGTGTCCGAATATAGTTGTCCAATATATCAATCTTTATGTCTCGACCATTTCGAAACTCCTCGTCATGTTCGTAATCACATTCGGGACTCCGAACAAACTTCGGTACATCAAAACTCATAAACTCATCATATAACTTTCATCGAAACCTTAAGCGTGCGGACCCTACGGGTTCGAGAACTATGTAGACATGACCGAGAACCGTTTTCGGTCAATAACCAATAGCGGAACCGGGATGCTCATATTTGCTCCTACGTATTCTACGAAGATCTTTATCGGTCAAACCGCATAACAACATATGTTGTTCCCTTTGTGAAAGTGCGTTATATCGACTAGAGGGGGGGGGTGAATAGGCGATTTTTATGAATTCTTCACTGAGGAATTTGCCGGTGCGGAAATTCCTTAGCGAAGAACTACTAGCAGCGGAATAAGTACTCAGAAGTAAGCATAACAGGATATAGACATATTCATCGTGATGAAATGAAGACAAGCACAGAGTACAGGAAGCGTAAACACAGGATAACACAAGATGAAGACAAACAGACTGAAAAAATTGAACTGAGGAAATTGAGAAAGTCTTCAGTCAAAGTCTTCAAACACATATATGAACAATCACTCAACATAGTAATGAGTAAATGAAATAGTTGAGGAAATAGAACCAGTAAGGTTGGTGAAGACAATGATTTGGTAGACCAGTTCCAACTGCTGTCTCAGTTGTACGTCTGGTTGGAGCGGCTGAGTATTTAAACTCGAGGACACACAGTCCTGGACACCCAGTCGCTGAGCACGCAGTTCAGGACACCAAGTCCTCACCGTATTCTCCTTCAACCAAGGTCACACAGACCTCGTCCAATCACTCGTGGTAAGTCTTCAGGCGACTTCCAAACCTTCACAGACATGGTCACTCGGCGATCCACAATTCCTCTTGGATGCTCTAAACCATGATGCCTAACCGTCTAGAAGAAGCACAGTCTTCAAAGGTAACAAGCGTCGGATCCACGCAGGATCAATCTCTTCAGTGATGCTCAATCACTTTGGGGTTTGTAGGTGTTTGGGTTTGGGTTTTTCCTCACTCGATGATTTTCGCTCAAAGTCCTTGGAGGATGGGTTGCTCTCAAATGACAAGTGTCAGTTTCTCTCGGAGCAGCCAACCAGCTAGTGGTTGTAGGAGGCGGCTATTTATAGCCTAGGGAGCAGCCCGACATGATAAGACATAAATGCCCTTGTCTGATATGACCGTTAGGTGGATGAGATATTTTGGGACAGGTGGCGCGCGTCACAGCAACGGTCGGAAATTTGACTCTCAAATTCCTTAGGGCTATCATGTTCCTCACTGTGTAGGCAATCCGCACTGGCGAATTCCTAACTCCTCAGTCAGAACAAATTCCTCAATGACCGGAAGAACTTCGTCTCTGTCACTAAAGAAATTGACTGAACTGTATGAGATTTCCAAAGGCTTCACTCGAAGGGTTTGGTAGGTGTAGGATTTTGAGTTGAGCATCACATGGAAATTTTTCCTTAGTATTTCCTCGACCCCCTTTAATAGTATGGTGTTTCCTATGACTCAAGAAAGAGAAAAACAAAACTATGAAAACGGAAGTCTTCAAGCTTCATATTCCTCGCATGAATATCAAGTCTTCGCGGATACATCAATTTCTTCACTTTCAAAGTCTTCATGAAAGTCTTCAGGAATACCAAAATCTTCAGTCGAAGATATTCATTTTTAGGGGTCGACTTTCTCTGTAAATATCAAACTCCTCATAGACTTATAGACCTGTGTACACTCACAAACGCATTAGTCCCTTCAATACACCAAAATCACTAAGGGGCACTAGATGCACTTACACTTTGTCATCAGTATGTTACTTGCCCGAGATTTGATCGTCGGTATCTCAATACCTAGTTCAATCTCGTTACCGACAAATCTCTTTACTCGTTACATAATGCATCATTCCATAATTAACTCATTAGCTACATTGCTTGCAAGGCTTATAGTGATGTGCATTACTGAGAGGGCCCAGAGATATATAGGTTAAGTTTTCAACGCGGATAAACATATGAAGTGTAAGTACTGATATTGAGGAATTTGATTGCAAGATATAGAAGAAGTCCCCCTGAAGATGTGCATAGTGAGGAATTTGCTTTTGAAGCAATGCACACTTGAAGAGTTGAATCATGGAGATCCCCCCCTATATCTTGTAATTCATAGACGCATTTGACATATAATATGAAGAATTTGAAATGCATGATGAAATATGGTGCCTGATGAAATTCAGCATGCGTGCAATAATGTTAATGAGGAACAAGCATGCAGAATAACGTATCAAGAGTATCAAAGCACAGTGCATCAAAAGTATCAGGGCACCATCAGGTTTAAGATTACAACTCGATCCAATAAAAGTTTCAGAAGTACGAGAGTTGTAACTTAGCAAAAAAAACGCCCATATAATAGACCCACTTGAAGACTAACTCAAATTTCTCCCCCTTTGTCATCGATGACCAAAAGGATTGAAACTGAGGACTAACGCCCCTGAAGAATATCAAGTTGATTGAGGAGCGCCAGCGTCGGGGTCGGTTGTCGTAGTAGGGCCTGCCGCAATGTCGTCCAAATCTTCATTTTCATCAGTGTCGCGCGATGAAGAATAGGAGCTAGCCACCAAGGAAGGAACCTTGACCTTCTTGAATTTCTTCGGTGGAGGTGCGGACCAGTCAAATTCTTCCTTGAGACCCATATTCTTCAGATCTGTAGCGCTGTAGAAATGTGATAGAACAGCCCAGGTACGGTTGAAGGTTTCATGGAGGTAGTAGTGGTTTTTCTTCACTGCATTGTGTGTTGATGTCATGTTGTGAAGAATTGAACCAAACTGACGCTTGACCCATTTGTGATTGAGATCAATCTTCTGATGAAGACTGAGGAGTAACTCACGATCAGTCATCACCCTGGGTGGATTTTTCTTAGCAGCAGAATCATGTGTGGCAGAGTCATCATTGGTGGAGTAGGATGCAGCCTTGCGAAATTGACCATCCAATGGACGAATGCCTTCATCTATCACAACAGTTGCCTTGCCTTTTTCATCAGTTGAGGAATATGTCCGTTTGAGGACTTCAATCGGAGGCAAGTAGCTGCCATGGTTCAAAGTGTCAGCTTTGTAGTTTAGTGAAGCCCTTGTCCTGATGAATCTCATAATCCATGGTGCATAAGGCTTCAGCTCAAATGGTGACATAGCAATATTTGCCAGAGTCCTCATGAAGAAATCATGGAAGTTGACGGGAACGCCATGAATGATATTGAAAAGTATATTCTTCATGATGCCAATGACCTCTTCATCATTTGAGTCGTAGCCTTTGATAGGACTCATTGTCTTCGTCAGAATGCGACAGACAGTCCGAGGCACATACAGTAATTCCTTGATGAGGAATTTGGTTCGAGAAGCCTGCCCTGGCTTCAAAGGCTTCATCAGCACTTGCATGAAATGATTGGAAAGCTCAGGTTCACTGTAGACGCAACGAGCACCGTCAAGGGGAGGACTGAGTGGGAGGGCACGAAGCAATTCAGTTGCTGGTGCCTTGCAGTGAGTATTTTCAGACATCCAGTCCAGCACCCATGAATTCACATCTTCAGAGTTTCCTGTGATGTGCAGCGTTGCATAGAATTGAAGAATGAGTTCATTCCAGTCACAGATGTCAGTGCAGAAGTTCAGTAATCCAGCATCGTGAAGAACACTGAGGACTGGCTCGAAGCACGGCAGAGACTCCATGTCCATATGAGGAATATGTTCATGATCGAAGACTTTGTCTTTGTCGAACAGTACTGAGGAATAGAAATTGGCTTGACTAGCAGTCCAGAAACGCCTCTTCCTTATGCGAGCAGAGTCATAGGGGTTGTAGTTAGTGAAGAACACATGCTCGCTGAAGAAATCTTCAACCTTGAACTTTTGCTTCTTTGAGAATGGATCCTTTGGCTTGGGCACTGGTGTGTCAGTGAGTTGCATCACAACCTCAGGAATCGCAATCTCAGGTTCTTCAGGCTGAGGAATTTCTGGTTCCTCTTTAGTTGCAGTCTGCATGTTTAGAGGATCAGCAACAGCAGTTTCATCAGCACTAGTGGCTGGAATTTCTCCATGCACAGACGAGGTGGGATGAGTTTCTTTAGAGCCCATTTGAATGGTTGGTGCATGGGACTGAGGTATTTGTTGAATCGGAGTGAAGAGTGGAGAATTGGGGTGCTGACTTTCCCAAAAGTCATCATTCATCACGGGCGTTGTACAGCCAATGTCCACGTCTTCATCTTCATTTTCTTCAACGCCAGCCTCTTCAGCTGTGAACTGAGGCATTGGCGAGGAAGCAACATTCGTTGAAGGGATCGTATCCACTTCAGTTTCTTCATCAACCTGCTCTGACGAAGCAGCAGATTGAGGTTCTTCATCAGATCCGCTTGAGATCTCATATTCTTCACCAAAAGGAACAAGGTCCTTTGATGGCATGGTGGAAATCGGAACATCATCAATTGGATTTTCAATAGAGCTTGTTAGAGGATTCATCTTCTTTGGAGCTGAAGATTCTGAAGCACTGGATGCTTTCCGTTTCTTCACTGTAGCTCGCTCTGCAGCCTTGGTCTTCCTCACATCTGATGCAGATGGAAGAATAGGAGTTGGTGTAGGCGCTGGAGGAGCTGAGGAATCTGGTTGAATTTCCTTAGGCGCAACTGGTGCAGTTGCCCTGACTTCTTCAGTCTCTTCAGGCGCACCACTAGTGGATGCCCTGACAATTTCTTCAGCGGCTGGAATGGAGTCATCAACCCTAGAACTAGCATTTTCTTCAGCAGCCTGAATGTCATCAGCGGTGCTGGCATGTTCTTCAGTTTGCTGAGCAGAAGCTTCAGCTTGTGGAATTTCTTGTTGCGATGGGGCTGCACCATTTGTGAATTTCTTAGTCAGTTTCACAAACCTGACTTTGGCTCCTTGCCAATCAGCATAATAAGCATTGAAATCATCGCTGAGGGCTTTGATTTCAGCTTGGATCTTTAGGAGTTCATCAGTTGTCATATGAACAACGTGTTTCTTCAGGAACTTCTCCTTTCTGAACTGAGCCTTTTTGATCTGCCTGGCCTTCTCAAATTTCCATTTCTCTCCAGTGATGAAATGGGTCAGCATGTGACTTTGACCAGGAGAAATATTAAAATCAGGCATAGGATTATTTGGATCCTTGTGCCAGAGATCAATGTAATCAAGGATCGCCCTTGGATCCAAAAGCAGTGGCACATTTGTGCCTTTGGCTCTAGCGGACCTTTCTTGTCGGTCTCTGATGGTTTCTGCAAGTTCATCATCATCAGCTTCATCTTCACATCGCACTTGGAAGGCAACCTATTTCTTCTTCAGACTTGGCCGAGGACCTCAACCAGCCGTGGCCTTTGTCTTCAGCAGAGTGGGGCCTGATGAAGATTTTGGTGCAGCTGTGGAACTCGCTGAGGCACGAGAGGCAATAGAGATGCTTGTAGTCCTTCGGCACGTGGCCAGATGTAGAGATGTTGAGGACTTTGCCGGAGCAGCTGAGGACTTTGGAGGAGGAGCAGAGGACTTTGGAGGAGCAGGAGCAACATGAGGAACTGGCCGTGAGGGCTTTGAAGAATCTGGCCGTGAGGGCATTGCTGAGGAACTTAGCCGTGAGGGCATAGTTGGTGAAGCACTTGGCTTGTGAGCGGGCTTCTTTGCCATTGATTTTCTTAGCCTGACAGAGGCCTCAGTGGCAGCAGCAGCAGCAGAGTCTTCATTGAATTTCCTCACTGCTTCTTTGGCTTGTCTCGCCAACTTAGCTTGGCGTTTGGCCCATTCTTTAGGAAAATCCTCACCGTCCTTGATGCTGGTGGGGTCAAATTCTTGGCCAGGTGCCAATGGAGCTCTTGTGCATGGAGGATTAAGTGTGAATTTCTTCATGTACTTCGGAGTCACATATCTGTACTCCCTCCATTCTCTTGCCCATCTCCGTTCAATCCTCTGTATGCGCACCTTGCGCTGAGTTTTGCTTTCTTTTTCGAACTCGGCCTCATCAGGTGTGCAATAGTCAGTATAGAGGTCCTCAGGGATTTCAAGAGCAGTCATGACCTCAGGCTTCTTTCCTCCTTTCTGCGGCTTCTTACCATCATCCATATTCTTCAGATGAGGAATTTGAACAATCGAATTTTCTGAAGAAGTATGCAACTTTTCTTCGAGGAACGCTGTAAATGAGTTAAGTTGATGAGAACCTAGTGATTCAGCAGCGGGCATGAGTACCTGTGAACAGAGTATAGTTGCGAGGAATTTGGAGAGGTCATATGCGTTCTCAGAAGGTTTTTCAAAAAGAACAAGTTTGAGGAATTTTACCAGATGAGCCTTGAAGAATTTCACTAAGCGTTCTTTGTCTTAGGTTCCAGAGTTGTATAGATCGAAGACCCACACAATTGAGGAATATTGAAGAAAACGATGCTTAGAGAAACGAATCAAGAACAGATGACTAGTGAGGTGTTTTGTGTGTGAGGATTTGCAGAATAAAACACCTTTGAAGATTTTGTTGTGAAATTTCGAATCAAAAGAGGGCAGTAAAAGTAACTTTTAATTACCCTGGATGAAGAACACGACCAACTGAGAAGTGTAGATTTGAAGCTCACCTGTTCAGATCTTCCATGCCCTAACTCGGCGGAGGAAGACAGCTATGGCGGCGGCGGAGTGAAGATTTCCGTGGTCGGCGTGAGTATGACGGCGACGAGGTCAAGGCAGTGAAGCTCTTCCTCACCGGCGACGATGGAGTAGCGGCGGCACTAGGGTTTGAGAAGCTCGAGCGAGAGAGAGAGCGGTCGAGCGGAGTAAAGGAAGTGAGGAAGGGGAGAGGGGGTATTTATAGTCGCAGTGAAAACCTGTTCGCCCGAAGATTTAGGATGAACGTGCCCCTGACCCTTCTCATTCGCTTGACATGTGTCACCCACGTACTGAGAAGTGGAGATCGTGTTAGATCATGGGTGAATAGATTAGTCTATCATGGGATACATAACAGTTTGAGCGGTAAAACCGAAAATTTGGATAAGATAAGCTTTAAGTTCCGTTCGCAAATTCTTCAGCTGACAAGGACAAAGTGAAGATTTTGAACGAGTTTCAAATAGAACGCACATGAAGAATTTGTGAATAGATTGGGTTGAGTATAGCATAGAGGGGAAAGGGTCCGATCGCATTCACTTAGCAGAAAATGCAACTTGAAGAAATAGCCATAAGTGAATGCTGTATAGGACATAAACTCATATATATATATATATATATATATATATATATATATATATATATATATATATATAGCCAATGAAGAAAAACGACGGAAACAGTGAAGATTTTGCAAAGTTGAAGAATTTGAAAAACTGAAGAATTTCAAAAACTGAGGAATTTCAAAAATGTTGATTTTCAACTTTGGTGGTGGCATGACCCACCATATAAGAATGATGATTTCAGACACCGCGTACAATTTTCATATGGTTCTGAGAATCAAATTCTTCATTAATTTCTTCACACTTAGAGTGTTATTCTTCATTGATTGAAGAAAAACGTTTCTTCATGTGTTGCACATCTAAGTCATCAATTTTGCATAAGTGTCAGGATGTGTGTACTTTTCAAAGAACATTCGAAGATTCTAAGATATTTAGCTCACACCGCAACTTGCTAAATCTCTTCTCGTCCAAGGGATTTGTGAAGATATCGGCTAGCTGTTCTTCAGTCTTCACGTGCTCGATGGAGATGTCGCCCTTCAACACATGATCACAAAGAAAATGATGACGAATCTGAATGTGCTTTGTCTTTGAGTGCTGAACTGGGTTGTGAGCAATCTTGATGGCACTCTCATTGTCACAGAGGAGAGGCACATTCTTCACGTTGATGCCGTAGTCCTTGAGGGTTTGCTTCATCCATAACAGTTGAGCACACCAAGAACCAGCAGCAATGTACTCAGCCTCTGCAGTAGACAGTGATACGCAGTTCAGTTTCTTCGAGGACCAACAGACCAAAGACCGTCCGAGGAAATGACAAGTACCATATGTTGACTTGCGGTCCACACGATCACTAGCATAGTCAGAGTCAGAATATCCAATGTGATCAAAAGTAGAGCCCTTGGGGTACCATAATCCTAGTGTTGGTGTGTGAGATAGATATCGAAGAATATGCTTCACAGCCTTATGGTGTGATTCCTTCGGTGCAGCTTGAAATTGGGCACACATGCAAACACTAAGCATTATATCTGGCCTAGATGCACATAAGTACAATAAGGAACCAATCATGGAGCGGTATACCTTGTGATCGAAGTCAATACCATTTTCATCAGTGCATAGATGGCCATTTCTGGGCATAGGAATTTTGACGCCTTTGCAATCTTGCATGCCGAATTTCCTTAGAACTTCCTTGAGGTATTTCTCCTGAGATATGAATATGCCATTGTGCTGTTGACGAATTTGAAGACCTAAGAAGAATTTCAACTCCCCATCATAGACATTTGATATTCTTCACTCATCATATAGGCAAATTCATCACTATAACGTTGGTCAGTACAGCCAAAGATAATATCATCAACGTATATTTGGCACACAAACAGTTCACCATCATAAGATTTAGTAAAGAGAGTAGGGTCGAGTGAACCGGGTGTGAAGCCATTCTTCATGAAGAATTCCTTCAAAGTGTCATACCACGCCCGAGGGGCCTGCTTGAGGCCATACAGGGCCTTGTTGAGTCTGAAGACTTTGTCAGGATTCTTTGGATCTTCAAAACCTGGGGGGTTGAGCAACATATACTTCTTCCTCAAGCTTACCATTGAGGAATGCACTTTCACATCCATTTGTTGTAAGATAATATTATGATGGTTAGCATAATTAAGTAATATGCGAATAGCCTCAAGTCTAGCAACAGGTGCAAAAGTTTCATCGAAATCAATTCCTTCAACCTGTGTGTAGCCTTGAGCTACAAGTCGTGCCTTATTCCTCACCACAAGGCCATTTTCATCTTGCTTGTTGCGGTAGATCCACTTTGTGCTGATGATATTATGCTTGCGAGGATCTGGACGTTTGACCAGTTCCCAGACATTGTTGAGCTTGAACTGATGTAATTCTTCTAGCATGGCCTGAATCCACTCAGGCTCCAGAAGTGCTTCATCTACCTTAGTGGGCTCTGTAATAGAGACAAAAGCATAGTGCCCACAAAAGTTAGATAAATGTGAAGCTTTTAAGCGTGTGAGAGGACCTGGCACTCGAATGTCATCGATGATCTTTTCCACTTGCACTTCTTTTGCAATGCGAGGATGAGCTGGTTGTCGTTGAGGAATTTGATCAGCATTTTCTTCAGCACCATTTTCTTCAGCATTTTCATCAGGTGCACCAGCTCGATTTTCTTCACGTTCTGGAATGAATTCTTCAGTAGATTCTTCGGTAGGAATAACATCCTTAGTAGCCTTGAACTTGATAGAATCCTCAGGAGCTGGTTCATCTATTACAGAAGGTAGGTTCTCTCTTTGCAAGCCATTAGTTTCATCGAACCGCACATCTACAGTTTCAACAACCTTGTGAAGAATGTTGTTGAAGACTCTGTAGGTGTGCGATTCCTTTCTGTAACCAAGCATAAAACCTTCATGTGCTTTTGGTGCAAATTTAGCATTGTGATGAGGATCTCTAATCCAACATTTAGCACCAAAAACTTTGAAATAACTCACATTGGGTTTCTTGTCAGTGAGGAGTTCATAGGCAGTCTTCTTGAAGAATTTGTGAAGATATACCCGATTGATGATGTGGCACGCAGTATCAATTGCATTAATCCAAAAACGACGAGGCGTTTTGTATTCATCAAGCATACTGAGAGCCATTTCAGCGAGGGTTCTGTTCTTGCGCTCCACAACGCCATTCTGCTGAGGAGTATAAGGAGCAGATAACTCATGAGTAATACCAAGTTCATCAAGATAGCCATCAAGACCGGAATTCTTAAACTCAGTCCCATTGCCAGTTCTGATGTGCTTGATCTTCACACCAAAGTTGGTTGAAGCCCTCGAGGAAAACCCTTTGAAGATTTCCTGCACTTCATGTTTGTAAGTGACAATGTGTACCCATGTGTAACGAGAATAGTCATCAACAATAACAAAATCATATAGGGATGCATCATTTGAAATAGCAAAATAATGATTAGGACCAAAGAGATCCATGTGAAGCAATTCAAATGGACGAGTAGTGGTCATGATAGTCTTCGCTGGATGCTTGGCCTTTGTCATCTTTCCAGCTTCACAAGCTCCGCATAAGTGATCCTTGAGGAATTTGACATTCTCAATGCCAATGACGTGCTTCTTCTTCGCAAGCGTGTTCAGATTCCTCATGCCAGCGTGACCAAGTCATTGATGCCATAGCCAGCCTTCTGAAGCTTTTGCAAGTAAGCACACGGCTGGTTGTGGTCCTGTAGAGAAATCAACAATATACAGATCTCCTCTCCTAAAGCCTTCGAAGACTTTGGAATGGTCAGCTTCCATGATCACAACACAACGATATCTTCCAAAGACAACAACCATATCGAGATCACAAAGCATTGAGACAGACATGAGGTTGTATCCTAAGGACTCGACAAGCATGACTTTGTCCATGTGTCGATCCTTTGAGATTGCAACCTTACCTAGACCCAATACCTGACTTTTGCCTTTGTTAGTGAAGATGATATGCTTCAGATGTGACTGTGATAAAGGAGCATCCATCAATAGATTCTTGTCACCAGTCATGTGATTTGTACATCCACTATTGAGGACCCACTCGTTTGCTTTGGGCTGATCATCCTGCAGATGAATTAGTGCATCTTACGAACTCATATACTTCATCAGTGAAGAATATGACATCAAATTCATCAGTTCAATTTCATCACGCAATAGCACAGGTAAGCAGTGTGAGGACGTGTGAAATGAAAGTTCATTTCATCATGATTCGCCTGCATCCTTTCAGGCATTTTTGGTAGGCCTCCAACAAATTCTTCAGACGTTAAGGCACGTCTGGAGACCTGACCCTGCATAAGAGATTAGTCCATTTTCTTCACCACCCACATCTGAAGGGGTGGCAAAGAGTTCATCACTCTGCGAGCACCATATGAGAATGGTGGCATAGAAGCCAAACCATTGCGTTTCACATAAGAGGGGTTAGGGTAGGCATATGAATAAGCAGAGAAATTCTTTGAGGACTTATGAACATAATGATTTGAAGAATAAGGCGCATATTCATAGCCCTTATCTCTACCCTGCGAAACAGAAGGGTTAGCATGATGATGTTCATATGAGGACTTTGATCCACTTGAGGAATTTGATCCATGTGAAGAATTAGGTCCATATGGAGAATTGGATCTGGGGTTCCTGTTCTTCACTGGTGGTGTCATGAGGACATTCACCTGAAGACTTTCAACATAACTTTTGGGAACCTAGATTTTCTTCATAGGGGAACTGTTCCTGCAGTTAGTGCCAACATATCTAGCAAATACTTCACTATTCTGATTTTTGAACAGTTTATAGTTGGAGTCAAATGACTCATCAGAAGAATGAGGAGATTCACATGTAAAGCCAGATAAGTTAGATGGATCAACTGGAGGTCCCTTTGCAGCAACCCATGAGGTTTTGGGGTACTGCTCAGGCTTCCAATATGTTCCATCAACATTGAGTTTCCTCTCAAAGGCAATACCCTCTTTCCTAGGGTTTTTGTTGAGGATCTGCTTTTTGAGCACATCACAAAGAATCTGATGCCCTTTGAGGCTTTTGTACATGCCTGTCGTGTACAATTCCTTCAGCCCTGCATCGTCAGTGATACTAGCAATGTCCTCAGATGAGGAATTAGATATAGCAGTGGCAGGTGAAGAATTTGTAACAGTTGAAGCATTTGAACATTCAGGTGAAGAATTAGCAGACTCACGTTCAATGCACTTTAAGCATGGAGGAACAAATTCTTCTTGAGTAGCGCTGATTTGTTGAGCAAGTAATGAATCGCGATCCCTCAGAAGATCTTCATGACTCACTCTTAGCTTCTCAAGATTTTGCTTTCTTTGAAGAAATTCATAAGAAAGCTTCTCGTGATCAGATAATAGAGTGTTATGATGACTTTGAAGGATGTCAAACTTAGACTGAAGTCTCTGAAGATTTTCAGTTAAGTCTTTAGTGCGGTCCATTTCATCACCCAACATATCATCACTTTTGTCTAGCATGTTTTGAAGCTTTTCAATAGCCTTTTGTTGTTTCACAGCAATCTTAGCAAGTTTAGAGTAGCTAGGCTTAAGATTTTCATCAGATTCATCCTCACTAGATTCAGAGGAGGGGTATTTTGTTACCTTGCCACCCTTTGCCATGAAGCAATAGGTGGGAGCGTAGTCATCATTATCTTCATCAGTGTTGTTGTTGTTGCCGTTTTCTTCAGAGTTGAAGATAGACTTGCTGACAAATGCGGTAGCAAGAGCTAGACTTGCCACACCTGACTCAGACTCCTCGGATGCCTCCTCTTCCCCATGTTCCTCAGATTCAGCTTCAGAGTCCATTTCCTTGCCAATGAATGCCCGAGCCTTCTTGGATCTGCTCTTCTTGTGAGATGAAGACTTTGAGGATTTTGATGATGAAGACTTTGAAGAATTCTTCTTCTTCTTGGCATCATCAGAACTGTAATCCTTGTATTTCTTCTTCTTTAATTCCTTGTCCCACTAAGGACAATCTTGAATGTAGTGACCAGGCTTCTTGCATTTGTGGCATAGCCTTCTCTTATAGTCACTTGAGGAATCACTGCTTCTTGAGGATTTTACAAAGCGACCACGTCTTGAGAACTTCTGGAACTTCTTCTCGAGCAGTGCTAGCTCCTGTCTCAATTCTTCAGGTTCACTAAGGCTACTACTAGAATCTTCACATTCAGATTCAGACACAGCCTTGGCCTTCAGGGCACGTGTTTTGCCATAACATGAACCATAGAGATCTCTCTTTTCAGCAAGCTGGAACTCATGAGTATTTAGCCTTGAGGATATCAGCGGGATCTAGTGACTTGTAATCAGCACGTTCTTGTATCATCAGTGCCAGAGTATCAAATGAAGAATCTAGCGATCTCAGCAATTTCTTCACCACCTCATGGTCGGTGATGTCAGTAGCGCCAAGCGCTTGAAGCTCATTTGAGATGTCAGTGAGGCGATCGAAGGTTTGCTGAACATTTTCATTGTCGAGTCTTTTGAAGTGGTTGAAGAGATTGCGAAGAATGTCAACATGAGAGTCATGTTGAGTTGAGACTCCTTCGTTTAGTTTGGAGAGCCTATCCTAGATAATCTTAGCAGTTTCCAAAGCACTCTCTCTACCATACTGCCCTTTACTCAGATGACCACATATGATATTCTTTGTTTGAGAATCGAGTTGCTTGAATCTCTTCACATCAGCAGCATTCAGGGAAGGTGTGACTGAGGGAACACCATTTTCCACAACGTACTAGGGATCGTTGTCAATTGCTTCAAGATGCATTCACATCTTATTCTTCCAGTAGGGGTAGTCCATTCCATCGAAGGTAGGACACCTAGCGGAGACCTTGATCATACCCGCGGTCGACATAACTAGAACTCCAGGTGGTTAAACCAAAATCACACAGAACAAGGGAGTACCTTGCCCTGATACCAATTGAAAGTGCGTTATATCGACTAGAGGGGGGGTGAATAGGCGATTTTTATGAATTATTCACTAAGGAATTTGCCGGTGAGGAAATTCCTTAGTGAAGAACTACTAGTAGCGGAATAAGTACTCAGAAGTAAGCATAACAGGATACAGACATAGTCATCATGATGAAATGAAGACAAGCACAGAGTACAGGAAGCATAAACACAGGATAACACAAGATGAAGACAAACAGACTGAAGAAATTGAACTGAGGAAATTGAGAAAGTCTTCAGTCAAAGTCTTCAAACACAGATATGAACAATCACTCAACACAGTAATGAGGAAATGAAAGAGTTGAGGAAATAGAACCAGTAAGGTTGGTGAAGACAATGATTTGGTAGACCAGTTCCAACTGCTGTCTCAGTTGTACGTATGGTTGGAGCGGCTGAGTATTTAAACTCGAGGACACACAGTCTCGGACACCCAGTCGCTGAGCACGCAGCTCAGGACACCAAGTCCTCACCGTATTCTCCTTGAACCAAGGTCACACAGACCTCGTCCAATCACTTGTGGTAAGTCTTCAGGCGACTTCCAAACCTTCACAGACTCGGTCACTCGGTGATCCACAATTCCTCCTGGATGCTCTAGACCATGACGCCTAACCGTCTGGAAGAAGCACAATATTCAAAGGTAACAAGCATCGGATCCACGCAGGATCAATCTCTTCAGTGATGCTCAATCACTTTGGGGTTTGTAGGTGTTTGGGTTTGGATTTTTCCTCACTCGATGATTTTCGCTCAAAGTCCTCGGAGGATGGGTTGCTCTCAAATGACAAGTGTCAGTTTCTCTCGGAGCAGCCAACCAGCTAGTGGTTGTAGGGGGCGGCTATTTATAGCCTAGGGAGCAGCCCGACATGATAAGACATAAATGCCCTTGTCTGATATGACCGTTAGGTGGATAAGATATTTTGGGACAGCTGGCGCGCAGCACAGCAACGGTCGGAAATTTGACTCTCAAGTTCCTCAGGGCTATCATGTTCCTCATTGTGTAGGCAATCCGCACTGGAGAATTCCTAACTCCTCAGTCAGAACAAATTCCTCAACGACCAGAAGAACTTCGTCTCTGTCACTGAATAAATTGAATGAACTGTATGAGATTTTCAAAGGCTTCACTCGAAGGGTTTGGTAGGTGTAGGATTTTGAGTTGAGCATCACATGGAAATTTTTCGTTAGTATTTCCTCGACCCCTTTTAACAGTACGATGTTTCCTATGACTCAAGAAAGAGAAAAACAAAACTATGAAAACGAAAGTCTTCAAGCTTCATATTCCTCGCATGAATATCAAGTCTTCACGGATACACCAATTTCTTCACTTTCAAAGTCTTCATGAAAGTCTTCAGGAATACCAAAATCTCCAGTCGAAGATATTCATTTTTAGGGGTCAACTTTCTCTGTAAATATCAAACTCCTCATAGACTTATAGACCTGTGTACACTCACAAACGCATTAGTTCCTTAACCTATAAGTCTTCAATACACCAAAATCACTAAGGGGCACTAGATGCACTTACACTTTGTCATCAGTATGTTACTTGCCCGAGATTTGATCGTCGGTATCTCAATACCTAGTTCAATCTCGTTACCGACAAATCTCTTTACTCGTTACATAATGCATCATTCCATAATTAACTCATTAGCTACATTGCTTGCAAGGCTTATAGTGATGTGCATTACTGAGAGGGCCCAGAGATACCTCTCCGAGAATCGGAGTGACAAATCCTAATCTTGAAATATGCCAACCCAACATGTACTTTCGGAGACACCTGTAGAGCTCCTTTATAATCACCCAGTTACGTTGTGACGTTTGGTAGCACACAAAGTGTTCCTCCGGTAAACGGGAGTTGCATAATCTCATAGTTGTAGGAACATGTATAAGTCATGAAGAAAGCAATAACAATATACTAAACGATCAAGTGCTAAGCTAACGGAATGGGTCAAGTCAATCACATCATTCTCCTAATGATGTGATCCCGTTAATCAAATGACAACTCATGTCTATGGTTAGGAAACATAACCATCTTTGATTAATGAGCTAGTCAAGTAGAGGCATACTAGTGACTTTAAGTTTGTCTATGTATTCACACATGTATTACGTTTCTGGTTAATACAATTATAGCATGAATATTAAACATTTATCATGATATGAGGAAATAAATAATAACTTTATTATTGCCTCTAGGGCATATTTCCTTCAGTCTCCCACTTGCACTAGAGTCAATAATCCAGATTACACAGTAATGATTCTAACACCCATGGAGTCTTGGTGCTGATCATGTTTTGCTCGTGGAAGAGGCTTAGTCAATGGGTCTGCAACATTCAGATCCGTATGTATCTTGCAAATCTCTATGTATCCCACTTGGACTTGGTCCCGGATGGAATTGAAGCGTCTCTTGATGTGCTTGGTCCTCTTGTGAAATATGGATTCCTTTGCCAAGGCAATTGCACCAGTATTGTCACAAAAGATCTTCATTGGTCCCGATGCACTAGGTATGACACCTAGATCGGAAATGAACTCCTTCATCCAGACTCCTCAATTTGCTGCTTTCGAGGTAGCTATGTACTCCGCTTCACATGTAGATCCCGCCACGACTCTTTGTTTAGAACTACACCAACTGACAGCTCCACCGTTCAATATAAACACGTATCCGGTTTGCGATTTAGAATTGTCCGGATTAGTGTCAAAGCTTACATCAACGTAACCATTTATGACTAGCTCTTTGTCACCTCCATAAATGAGAAACATATCCTTAGTCCTTTTCAGGTATTTCAGGATGTTCTTGACCGCTGTCCAGTGATCCACTCCTGGATTACTTTGGTACCTCCCTGCCAAACTTATTGCTAAGCATACGTCAGGTCTGGTAGACAGCATTGCATACATGATAGAGCCTATGGCTGAAGCATAGGGAACATCTTTCATTTTCTCTCTATCTTCTGCTGTGGTCGGGCATTGAGTTTGACTCAACTTGACACCTTGTAATACAGGCAAGAACCCTTTCTTTGCCCGATCCATTTTGAAATTTTTCAAAACTTTATCAAGGTATGTGCTTTGTGAAAGTCCAATTAAGCGTTTTGATCTATCTCTATAGATCTTGATGCCCGATATGTAAGCAGCTTCACCGAGGTCTTTCATTGAAAAACTTTTATTCAAGTATCCCTTTATGCTATCCAGAAATTCTATATCATTTCCAATTAACAATATGTCGTCTACATGTAATATTAGAAATGCTATAGAGCTCCCACTCACTTTCTTGTAAATACAGGATTCACTGCAAGTCTGTATAAAACTATATGCTTTGATCAACTTATCAAATCATATATTCCAACTCCGAGATGCTTGCACCAGTCCATAGATGGATCGTTGGAGCTTGCACAATTTGTTAGCACCTTTAGGATTGACAAAACCTTCTGGTTGCATCATATACAACTCTTCTTTAATAAATCCATGAAGGAATGCAGTTTTGACATCCATTTGCCAGATTTTATAAAATGTGGCAATTGCTAACATGATTTGGACAGACTTTAAGCATCAATACGAGTGATAAAATCTCATTGTATTCAACACCTTGAACTTGTCGAAAAACCTTTTGCGACAAGTTGAGCTTTGTAGATAGTAACACTACTATCATCGTCTGTCTTCCTCTTGAAGATCCATTTATTTTCTATGGCTTGCCGATCATCGGCACGTCAACCAAAGTCCATACTTTGTTCTCATACATGGATCCCATCTCAGATTTCATGGCCTCAAGCCATTTTGCAGAATCTGGGCTCATCATCGCTTCCTCATAGTTCGTAGGTTCATCATGGTCAAGTAACATGACTTCCAGAATAGGATTACCGTACCACTCTGGTGCGGATCTTACTCTAGTTGACCTACGAGGCTTGGTAGTAACTTGATCTGAAGTTTCTTGATCAATATCATTAGCTTCCTCACTGATTGATGTAGTTGTCACAGGAACGGTTTCTTGTGATGAACTACTTTCCAATAAGGGATCAGGTACAGTTACCTCATCAAGTTCTACTTTCCTCCCACTCACTTCTTTCGAGAGAAACTCCTTCTCTAGAAAGGATCCGAGTTTAGCAACGAATATCTTGCTTTTGGATCTGTGATAGAAGGTGTACCCAATAGTTTCCTTTGGGTATTCTATGAAGACGCACTTCTCCGATTTGGGTTCGAGCTGATCAGGTTGAAACTTTTTCACATAAGCATCACAGTCCCAAACTTTAAGAAACGACAACTTTGGTTTCTTGCCAAACCACATTTCATAAGGCATTGTCTCAAATGGATTTTGATGGTGCCCTATTTAATGTGAATGCGTCCGTCTCTAAAGCATAACCCCAAGACGATAGCGGTAGATCAGTAAGAGACATCATAGATTGCACCATATCTAGTAGAGTACGATTACAACGTTCGGACACACCATTTCATTGTGGTGTTCCGGGTGGCGTGAGTTACAAAACTATTCCGTATTTATTCACATGTAAACCAAACTCGTAACTCAAATAATCTCCTCCATGATCAGAACATAGAAATTTTATTTTCTTGTTACGATGATTTTCCACTTCACTCTAAAATTCTTTGAACTTTTCAAATGTTTTAGACTTGTGTTTCATCAAGTAGATATACCCATATCTGCTCAAATCATTTGTGAAGGTGAGAAAATAATGATACCCGCTGTGAGCCTCAATATTCATTGGACCACATACATCGATATGTATGATTTCCAACAAATCAGTTGCTCGCTCCATAGTTCCGGAGAATGGTGTTTTAGTCATCTTGCCCATGAGGCACAGTTCGCAAGTACCAAGTGATTCATAATCAAGTGATTCCAGAAGTCCATCAGTATGGAGTTTCTTCATGCGCTTTACACCAATATGACCTAAATGGCAGTGCCACAAATAAGTTGCACTATCATTATCAACTCTGCATCTTTTGGTTTCAACATTATGAATATGTGTATCACTATTATCAAGATTTAATATAAATAGACCACTCTTCAAGGGTGCATGACCATAAAAGATATTACTCATATAAATAGAACAACCATTATTCTCTGATTTAAATGAATAACCGCCTCGCATCAAACAAGATCTAGATATAATGTTCATTCTCAACGCTGGCACCAAATAACAATTATTCAGGTCTAAAACTAATCCTGAAGGTAGATGTAGAGGTAGCATGCCGACCGCGGTCACACCGACTTTGGAACCATTTCCCACGCACATCGTCACCTCGTCCTTAGCCAATCTTCGCTTAATTCGTAGTCCCTATTTCGAGTTGCAAATATTAGCAACAGAACCAGTATCAAATACCCAGGTGCTACTGCGAGCATTAGTAAGGTACACATAAATAACATGTATATCACATATACCTTTGTTCACCTTGCCATCCTTCTTATCCGCCAAATACTTAGGGCAGTTCCGCTTCCAGTGACCAGTCTGCGTGCAGTAGAAGCACTCAGTCTCAGGCTTAGGTCCAGATTTGGGTTTCTTCTCTTGAGCAGCAACTTTCTTGCTGTTCTTCTTGAAGTTCCCCTTCTTCTTCCCTTTACCCTTTTTCTTGAAACTAGTGGTCTTATTGACCATCAACACTTGATACTCCTTCTTGATTTCTACCTCCGCAGCCTTTAGCATTGTGAAGAGCTCGGGAATAGTCTTGTCCATCCCTTGCATATTATAGTTCATCACGAAGCTCTTGTAGCTTGGTGGCAGTGATTGAAGAATTCTGTCAATGACACTATCATCAGGAAGATTAACTCCCAGTTGAATCAAATGATTATTATACCCAGACATTTTGAGTATGTGTTCACTGACAGAACTATTCTCCTCCATTTTGCAGCTATAGAACTTATTGGAGACTTCATATCTCTCAATCCGGGCATTTTCTTGAAATATTAACTTCAACTCCTGGAAGATCTCATATGCTCCATGATGTTCAAAACATCCTTGAAGTCCCGGTTCTAAGGCATAAAGCATGGCACACTGAACTATCGAGTAGTCATCAGCTTTGCTCTGCCAGATGTTCTTAACATCGTCAGTTGCATCTGTAGTAGGCCTGGCACCCAGCGGTGCTTCCAGGACATAATTCTTCTGTGAAGCAATGAGGATAATCCTCAAGTTACGGACCCAGTCCGTGTAATTGCTACCATCATCTTTCAACTTTGCTTTCTCAAGGAACGCATTAAAATTCAACGGAACAACAACACGAGCCATCTATCTACAACAAACATAGACATGCAAATTCCTATCAGGTACTAAGTTCATGATAAGTTTATGTTCAATTAATCATATTACTAAAGAACTCCCACTTAGACAGACATCTCTCTAGTCATCTAAGTGATCACGTGATCCAAATCAACTAAACCATGTCCGATCATCACGTGAGATGGAGTAGTTTTCAATGGTGAACATCACTATGTTGATCATATCTACTATATGATTCACGTTCGACCTTTCGGTCTCCATGTTCCGAGGCCATATCTGTATATGCTAGGCTTGTCAAGTTTAACCTGAGTATTCCGCGTGTGCAACTGTTTTGTACCCGTTGTATTTGAACGTAGAGCCTATCACACCCGATCATCACGTGGTGTCTCAGCATGAAGAACTTTCACAACAGTGCATACTCAGGGAGAACACTTCTTGATAATTTGTGAGAGATCATCTTAAAATGCTACCGTCAACCAAAGCAAGATAAGATGCATAAAGGATAAACATCACATGCAATCAATATAAGTGATATGATATGGCCATCATCTTGTGCTTATGATCTCCATCTGTGAAGCACTGTTGTGATAACCATCGTCACCAGCGTGACACCTTGATATCCATTGTAGCATCGTTGTCGTTACGCCATCTACTGCTTCTACGACTATTGCTACCGCTTAGTGATAAAGTAAAGCAATTACAGGGCGTTTGCATTTCATACAATAAAACGACAACCATATGGCTCCTGCCAGTTACCGATAACTTCGGATACAAAACATGATCATCTCATACAATAAAATATAGCATCACGTCTTGACCATATCACATCACAACATGCCCAGCAAAAACAAGTTAGACGTCCTCTACTTTGTTGTTGCAAGTTTTACGTGGCTGCTACGGGCTGAGCAAGAACCGTTCTTACCTACGCATGAAAACCACAACGATAGTTCGTCAAGTCATTGCTATTTTAACCTTCTCAAGGATCGGGCATAGCCACACTCGGTTCAACTAAAGTTGGAGAAGCTGACACCCGCCAGCCACCTGTATGCAAAGCACGTCGGTAGAACCAGTCTCGCATAAGCGTACGCGTAATGTCGGTCCGTGCCGCTTCATCCAACATACCACCGATCCAAAGTATGACATGCTGGTAAGCAATATGACTTGTATCGCCCACAACTCACTTGTGTTCTACTCGTGCATATAACATCAACGCATAAAACCTAGGCTCTGATGCCACTGTTGGGGAACATAGTAATTTCAAAAAATTTCCTATGCACACGCGAGATCATGGTGATGCATAGCAATGAGAGGGGAGAGTGTGTCCACGTACCCTCGTAGACCGAAAGCGGAAGTGTTAGAACAACGCGGTTGATGTAGTCGTACGTCTTCACGGCCCGACCAATTAAGCACCGAAACTACGGCACCTCCGAGTTCTAGCACACATTCAGCTCGATGACGTCCCTTGAACTCCGATCCAACCCAGTGTCGAGGGAGAGTTCCGTCAGCATGACGGCGTGGTGACGATCTTGATCTTCTACCGTCACAGGGCTTCGCCTAAGCACCGCTACAATATTATCGAGGATGACTATGGTGGAGGGGGGCACCGCACACGGCTAAGAGATCAATGATCAATTGTTGTCTCTAGAGGTGCCCCCTGCCCCCGTATATAAAGGAGCAAGGGGGAGGGGGTCGGCCGGCCAGGAGGGGCGCGCCAGGAGGAGTCCTCCTCCCATCGGGAATAGGACTCCCCCCTTCCTTGTTGGAGTAGGAGAGGAGAGGGAAGGAGAGAGAGGGGGAAAGGAAAGGGCCCCCTCCTTGTCCAATTTGGACTTGGGGGGGGGGAGGGGCGCGCGGCTGCCCCTTGGCCGCCTCTCCTCTTCCACCACTTGGGCCGATGAGGCCCATTAACCTCCGGGGGGGTTCCGATAACCCCCCGATACTCCGGTATATATCCGATAACCTCCGAAACCATTCCGGTGTCCGGATATAGTCGTCCAATATATCAATATTTATGTCTCGACCATTTCGAGACTCCTCGTCATGTCCATAATCACATTCGGGGCTCCGAACAAACTTCGGTACATCAAAACTCATAAACTCATAATATAACTGTCATCGAAACCTTAAGCGTGCGGACCCTACAGGTTCGAGAACTATGTAGACATGACCGAGAACCGTTTCCAGTCAATAACCAATAGCGGAACATGGATGCTCATATTGGCTCCTACATATTCTACGACGATCTTTATCGGTCAAACCGCATAACAACATACGTTGTTCCCTTTGTCATCGGTATGTTACTTGCCCAAGATTTGATCGTCGGTATCTCAATACCTAGTTCAATCTTGTTACCGGCAAGTCTCTTTACTCGTCACATAATGCATCATTCCGTAACTAACTCATTAGCTACATTGCTTGCAAGGCTTATAGTGATGTTCATTACCGAGAGGGCCCAGAGATACCTCTCCGACAATCGGAGTGAAAAATCCTAATCTCGAAATACGCCAACCCAACATGTACTTTCGGAGCTCCTTTATAATCACCCAGTGATGTTGTGACGTTTGGTAGCACACAAAGTGTTCCTCCGGTAAATGGGAGTTGCATATCTCATAGTTGTAGGAACATGTATAAGTCATGAAGAAATCAATAGCAATATACTAAACGATCAAGTGCTAAGCTAACGGAATGGGTCAAGTCAATCACATCATTCTCCTAATGATGTGATCCCATTAATCAAATGACAACTCATGTCTATGGTTAGGAAACATAACCATCTTTGATTAATGAGCTAGTCAAGTAGAGGCATACTAGTGACTTTAAGTTTGTCTATGTATTCACACATGTATTATGTTTCCGGTTAATACAATTATAGCATGAATAATAAACATTTACATGATATGAGGAAATACATAATAACTTTATTATTGCCTCTAGGGCATATTTCCTTCAGTTTCTGCGAAACATAAAACATGCAACAGACAGGAACTGGCATTGGGCACTGGATCAATATGTTAGTCCCAAAAAATAGTATAAAAATTTGCCAAAAGTATATGAAAGTTGAATAATATTGGCATGAAACAGTCAAAAATTATAGATATGACAGAGATGTATCAGCATACCCAACCTTAATTCCTGCTCGTCCTCGAGTAGGTAAATGATAAAAAAGATAATTTTTGATGTGGAATGCTACCTAGCATAATCTTGATCATATGTCTAATCATGGCATGAATATTAAGACATGAGTGATTCAAAGCAATAGTCTATCATTTGACATAAAAACAATAATACTTCAAGCATACCAACCAAGCAATTATGTCTTATCAAATAACATAGCCGAAGAAAGCTTATCCCTACAAAATCATATAGTTTGGCCATGCTTCATTTTCGTCAAACAAAATGCTCCCATCATGCACAACCCCGATGACGAGCCGAGCAATTGGTTCATACTTTTTAACGCGCTTCAACTTTTTCAGCTCTTACGCAATACATGAGCGCAAGCCATGGACATAGCACTATGGTGGTATATGGTGGTGGTTATGAAGACAAAAAAGGGAGAAGATAGTCTCACATCAACTAGGCGTATCAATGGGCTATAGAGATGCCCATTAATAGATATCAATGTGAGTGGGTAGTGATTGCCATGCAACGGATGCACTAGAGCTATAAGTGTATGAAAGCACAAACTGGAAACTAAGTGGGTGTGCGTCCAACTTGCTTGCTCATGAAGACCTCGGGCATTTGAGGAAGCCCATCATTGGAATATACAAGCCAAGTTCTATAATGAAAATTCCCACTAGTATATGAAAGTGACAACTCAAGAGACTCTCTATATGAAGAACATGGTGCTATTTGAAGCACAAGTGTGGTAAAAGGATAGTAACATTGCCCCTTCTCTCTTTTTCTCTCATTTTTTATTTCCTTTTTTCTTTTTTTCTTTTTTTGGCGGGCTTACTTGGCCTCCTTTTTTATTTGGGCTTCTTTGGCCTCTTTTATTTTTCATAAAGTCCGAAGTCTCATCCCGACTTGTGGGGGAATCATAGTCTCCATCATCCTTTCCTCACTGGGGCAATGCTCTAATAATGATGATCATCACACTTTTATTTACTTACAACTCAATATTACAACTCGATACTGGAACAAAGATATGACTCTATCTGAATGCCTCATGCGGTGTACCGGGATATGCAATGAATCAAGAGTGACATGTATGAAAAATTATGAAGGCCACAAATATGATGTCAACTGCATGATCATGCAAAGAGCAATATGACAATGATGGAGCATGTCATAATAAACGGAACGGTGGAAAGTTGTATGGCAATATATCTCGGAATGGCTATGGAAATGCCATAATAGGTAGGTATGGTGGCTGTTTTGAGGAAGGTAAATAATGGGTGCATGATACTGGCGAAGGTTGCGCGGCATAATAAAGGCTAGCAAAGTGGAAGGGTGAGTGTGCGTATATCCATGGACTCACATTAGTCATAAAGAACTCACATACTTATTGCAAAAGTCTACTTGCCCTCGAAGCAAAGTACTACTATGCATGCCCCTAGAGGGATAGATTGGTAGGAAAATACCATCACTCGTCCCCGACTGCCACTCATAAGGAAGACAATCAAAGAAACACCCCATGCTTCAAATTTGTCACACGACGGTTACCATACGTGCATGCTACGGGACTTGCAAACCTCAACACAAGTATTTCTCAATTTCACAATTACTCAACTAGCACGACTCTAATATCACCACCTTTATATCGCAAAACTATTGCAAGGAATCAAACATATCATATTCAGTGATCTACAAGTTTTATGTAGGATTTTATGACTAACCATGTGATTGACCAATTCCTGTCATCTCTCTAAATAGATATAAGTGAAGCAAGAGAGTTTAATACTTTCTACAAAATATATGCCCATGATCTAACAAATATAAGTGAAGCAAAAGAGCATTCTACAAATGGTGGTTTTTATGTGAAGAGAAACAGGCAATCCAAACTTCAAATGATGTAAGTGAAGCACATGAAGCATTCTATAAAGCCATACTCAAAAGATAAAAGTGAAGTGCAATGAGCATTCTATAAATCAACCAAGGACTATCTCATACCAGCATGGTGCATAAAAGAAAAAGTGAAAACTAAATGCAAAAGATGCTCCAAGACTTGCACATATCGCATGAACGAAAGGAATACGAAAACCTACCGATACTTGTTGAAGAAAGAGGGGATTCCTTCCAGGGCATCCCCAAGCTTAGATGCTCGAGTCTCCTTGAATATTTACTTGGGGTGCCTCGTGCATACCCAAGATTGAGCTCTTGTGTCTCTTCCTTTTCCTCATATCGAGACCTCCTCGATCAAACACTTCATCCACATAAAACTTCAACAGAAAACTCGGTAAGATCTGTTAGTATAATAAAGCAAATCACTACTCTAGGTACTGTTGCAAACCAATTCATATATTTTTTGCATTGTGTCTACTATAATATAGCTTTTCATGACTTAATCCACTGATATAAATTGATAGATTCATCAAAACAAGCAAACTATGCATAAAAAACAGAATCTGTCAAAAACAGAACAGTCTGTAGCAATCTGAACATTCACCATACTTATGGTACCCCAAAAATTCTACAAAAATTAGGAAAAATAAAAAAATTGTACAGCAAGACATTGCAAAAGGAATCAGAACCATTCGACGTTCCAGTAAAAAAATGTAAAATCATACACTATAGCCAAAGTTTCTGTCCTGCACCGTACAAACCAACAAGCATTGTAAACATCCTAAAGGCAAACCTTAGCACATTATTTTTTTAATACAATGGAATTGAACAAGGGAATAATTATTTTTGTTGAAAAGTTTCTGTAATCAAGATTCACAAAGTTTCAGTGAGCATGAACAAAGTTCAAGGCTAGCTCCCACTTCAACAATGCTTGTCTTTCTCACTTTCACTTTCCTTTTTGAAAAGTTTTCGGTTCCCTGCTTTATTTTTTGTTTTTAAACTATATGAAAGCACTCAACAGACATAAACAACTCTCTAAAACTTCCAGGTTGTCTCCCTGGCAGCGCTTTCTTTAAAGCCATTAAGCTAGGCATATAGTGCTCAAGTAATGGATCCACCCGGATCCCAAGGTATATCAAAGCCAATTTTAATTAACAATGATTTATGATTTAGTAGTGAGCACAAAGTAACATATATCATGCAACAACGAAGTCTAACTCTCTTCCTATGCATCGGCATGTCATAAAAGAACAATTCATGCACACATAGTAAAGGCCAATGCATAGTATAAACTTCTTGCAATTTTATCATATTGGAAACATATAGAGAGGTGGAGATATAGTTCCTCTCTCATAATAATTGCAAGTAGGAGAAGCAAGCACATGCATATTATATCTATCAAAATTATCATGTGCAACGGTAAAAGGCAACCCAACAATCCTTAATAAGAGCAAACTTCTCCGATATAGTGTAGTTGGGAGAATTCAAAAAGATAATAGGGCTATCATGCGTGGGTGCAATAGCAACAATTTCATGTTTAACATAAGGAACTATAGCAAGTTAATCTCCATAAGCATAATTCATATTAGCATCTTGGCCACAAGCATAGAAAGCATCATCAAAAAGGGGTATTTCAAGACAATCAACATGATCATAACAATCATCATAGCAATCATCCTTCAATAAGCACGAAGGGAATTTAAAAAATGTATGAGTTGAAGAGTTACTCTCATTAGAAGGTGGGCACGGGTAGCTAATCTACTCTTTCTCCTTTTGTTCTTCGCTCTCCTCCTCATCTTTTTCATCTAATGAGCTCACAGTTTCATCAATTTCCTCTTCCATAGCTTCCTGCAAAATATTAGTCTCTTCTTGGACAGTGGAGAATTCCTCAATATATGGTTTAACATAGGCATTAGAAGCATAATTATCATAACAATATTCAAGTATGGCAAAAATTTCAGATTTGTAAAGAGTAGTGTCATACTTTTCAATCAAAGAAGCAATTTCATAAGCACCCTTAAAAGCAACAAATTCTTCGATTTGTTGAACATCATAGTAATTATAAACACCCTTAGCATACGAAGATATGATTCCATTATCACTAAATAAGCATTGGTAGGGAAGGTGTTTCTTAGGGTCTTCAGAACAAGTAAAATCATATATTTCACATAAATTTCAAGCATAGCATTGCAAACGATGAATTTGATCCAGTAAAAGTTTCCCTTTTTTAGATATACGATGTCGCACGTAACAAGCATGCTCATATAAAGATTTGCCCTCAACTAAGCTAGTGGGGGTTTCAGCACGAGCACAAAGGGATCAAAGATGATCCAAGTAAAAGGCTTCAGGAGTGTGATAGATTTTGAGTGGTTCTTCAACCATTGGTTCAGTAGGTACAACTATGTTTTTGGTATTTTGCGTTTCCTACCCATAACTAAAGATAGAAAACAACTAAGAACAACAAATAAAAATTACTTAGTGATAAAGCAAACAAGCACACACGAGAATAATCACCCCACGCTATGACTCCACGGCAACGGCGCCAGAAAAAGGTCTTGATAACCTGCAAGTATACGAGATCAATTGTAGCCTCTTTCGGTAAGTAAGAGTGTCGAACCCAACGAGGAGCTAAAGGTAGAACAACTATTCTCTCAAGTCCTATCTGCCACTGATATGACTCTATGCATGCTTAGTGTTTGCTTTACCTAGAACAAGTATGAAACTAGAAGTACTTTGTAGGTGTTGTTAGATAGGTTTGCAAGATAATAAAGAGCACATAAATAAAAAGTAGGTTCTGTTTAGATAAAGATGCAATAAAGTAAATATAGGGAGTGTGGAAAAGTGGGGGTAGGAGTTGTGAAATTTTCCCTAAGCAATTGACTACGTTACTAGACCGGTAATCACTATTGCAATTCTATTTGAGGGAGAGGCACAAGCTAACATACTTTCTCTTCTTGGATCATATGCACTTATGATTGGAAATCTAGCAAGCATCCGCAACTACTAAAGATCATTAAGGTAAAACCCAACCATAGCATTAAAGCATCAAGTCCCCTTTATCCCATATGCAAACAACCTACTTACTCGGGTCTGTGCTTCTGTCACTCACGCCACCCACCATAAGCAAATCATGAACATATTGCAAACCCTACAGTGGGGATCCCTCACGCTTGCACGACACAGAGAGCACTATAGGACATCACCAATAATAAAACATGCAACTCAAACCAATCATAGCAATTCATCAATCACCGATAGGACAACGAAAATCTACTTAGACATCATAGGATGCCAACACATCATTGGATAATAATATGAAGCATAAAGCACCATGTTCAAGTAGAGGGTACAGTGGGTTGCGGGAGAGTGGACCGCTGAATATAGATGGGGGAAGGTGATGGAGATGTCGGTGAAGATGGCGGAGGTGTTGGTGAAGATCACGGTGATGATGATGGCCCCCGGCAGCGCTCCGGCGCCACCGGAAGCAAGGGAGAGAGAGCCCCCCTTCTTCTTCTTATTCGTTGACCTCCTCCCTAGATGGGAAAAGGGTTTCCCCTCCGGTCCTTGGCTCCCATGGCTTGGGAGGGGCGAGAGCCCCTCCGAGATTGGATCTATCTATCTATTTCTCTCTGTTTCTGCGTTCCGGGATTCTGCCCTGGCACCATTTCTTTTATATCTAGATCAGTAACTCCGATTGGATTGAAACCTTCGCCCAGATCTTTTTCCAAAAATTAGCTTTCTTGCGGCCAAAGTAGAGCATCGACCGCCTTACGAGGGGCCCACGAGGGTCGGGGGAGCGCCCACCTAGAGTGGGCATGGGCCCCACCCTCGTGGCCACCTCGGGCACCATCTCGCATTGATTTTACTTCCCAAAAATCACAAATATTCCAAAATAATTCTCCATCCGTTTTTATCCCGTTTGGACTCCGTTTGATATGGGGTTTCTGCGAAACATAAAACATGGAACAGACAAGAACTGGCACTAGGCACTGGATCAATATGTTAGTCCCCAAAAATAGTATAAAAAGTTGCCAAAAGTATATGAAAGTTGAATAATATTGGCATGAAACAATCAAAAATTATAGATACGATGGAGACGTAGCACTCAACCATGTGCTTGTTGCAAGTGCTAGGCTTTGTTTCCTATATGCTCACTTGCACTGGTTGTGATTTTCTATTGATTTTGGGGGAGCTATGATCCTAATTTGTGCACTTTGTATCCAATACAAATATTCTTATTTGTGCACAAGTCATGGGGAGCTTCTCTACTTTCTTTAGAACACTCCTCTGCTCATATCATAATATCATTTATTCTTGTGGCTCATAGGATACTTGGTGTAGTTGGTTCAGTTGATATCCTTTGATTGCTTGCTTCAATTGGTATATTTTCACTTCTTCATTGCTTGTGTCTCTCTTTGTTATGTCTTTGTGGAATATCATTCTTTAGCAATCTTTGTGCCTCAATATAGTTTGTGTTCCTCCAAGTATTTACCTTTGGGTATGTGTATTGCATTCCACTCTCTTGTTGAGAAATACACAATTTATGGAGGACCACAATTTATATTGGCCTTCTTAGATTTTCGCCCATTTTGGCAATCAATGCCAATGGGGGAGAAGTTTCAGAGAGTTTTGTGGAGAAGTTTAGAGAGTTATCTCCTCTTGCTTTGGTTTTGTTTCGTAGCATTTGCATCTCATTCGCATGCACTATTAGTTGTTGCATTGCATGGTGATGCATAATTCCTTATATAAACTCTCTTGAAAGTGATTGTCATCAATTACCAAAATGGGGGAGATTGAAAGAACATGCGGTGCCCCCATGTTTGGTTTTGGTAATTGATGACAATCTCTATGGACTAATGGTTGTCTTGAGTTATATTTGAAGGATTTGTCCATAGGCTTTTCTTGAAGTCCATCTATTGGTTTCAATGAGTTTATGAGTTGACCAAGGTGCTTTTAAGGAACTATCCAAAGATTGGTCATGTGAGTGTTGAGCTTATTGTAAGAATGTCTTGAAGAAGAAGATTGTGTGATCATTCATGTTTACCTTGAAGACATCATCCAAATGAAGAGAGTTGGAAAGATTCAAGGTTGATCAAGACTAATTCAAGAGTGAATAAAGTTGATCAACTCACAAAGCATAGAAGATGTACCGAGAGGGATCAAGTGATCCCATGGTATGGTAAGCATTGTCCATTGCACTTTGTGTACTAACCCATGTCTATGTGAGAGTTCTATGTGGGGTTAGGTACATGTCCATGGGCTTGCGTCAAGAGGAAGATATCATACAACCCATGGAAAGGATGACATCAAGTGGTGATCGTCATCAAGATTGCCGTGTGCAAGTTCAAGTGGAGCATCACGAAGAGATCAAGTGCTTGAATCTTGCCATCCATTGTGGTGTCAATGGACTTGTGAAGATGTGCCGAAGAGTGGCTCACCCATAGTGGACTATGGGGGAGCAATCATCTAGTCTTCATCGAGCCAACGCAATCAAGAAAGGTGGTCCAACTTGAGGGAGTCAAGATCGTCATCATCTAGCTCAAGTGGACCATGTGCAAGGCAAAGGTTTTCCCTTGATAGGTTTTCTATTTTACCGGTCTCGTGGTGGTAGTTGGGAGACCGGGTTATAGGATCGTTTTCCATACTATCAAGGGGGGCTCTCCAGTTGGTAGCTTGATTGTATCGTTAGTAGAGAGCTCAAACCATTGCATCCTTGCATCATGTCTCTTGGTTCTTGTTTGGTTCTCTTTGTGAGTCTTATAGCTTATGATCATTTTGATGACAAGCTTGAGTTCATCAAAAACAGAGTTCACATGCGTCTTCTATGATGTTTTTGGTGTTGGGGGTTTTACCGGTCTTATCCGAGGAAGGGTTATCACCATTTTCTTATGGGCCTTTTCTCATTTGCTTCTTATTGATATTTGTATCCAGATTGTGTTAGCCCATGTCGTTAGCTTTCCAACAAACTTGGTTTCATTGAATTCAGAGTCCGTTTGCAAAAGTTGTGGCTGTTTTGGTAAAGGCTGCAGTGGTACTACCGCGACTAGAGCAGATGTAAATTTTTATTACCGCTCCAGAGCGGTACTACCGCGGCTCCTGAGTGGTAGTACTACTCCAGAGCTGTACTACCGCGGCTCCTGAGCGGTAGTACCAGTCCGGACAAAAATCTCGTGTTTTGCTCAGCGGAGGTAGGCACGGAAGTATTTTTTAGTACCGCTCACAAGCAGTAGTACCGCTACCATTTGCGGCAGTACCATGAGGTCGAGCGGTAGTACCGTGAGGACGAGCGGTAGTACCGCTCCAGTGGTTCTACTGGCCTTTTACCTCCTCGTTGTTGTTTTCCAAACGGGTACTACCGCCCTAGCGGTAGTACCGCTCCTTGGAGCGGTAGTACCGCTCTGTGCGGACTGCGAGCATAACGGTTGGATTTTTCCCCACTTATAAAAGGGGGTCTTCTTCCTCATTGAACCTTATCTCTTAAGCTCGTGTTCTTCCCCCATTGTTGACCTTCTTCGAGCTTGCTAACTCCCAATCCCTCCAATGATTCTTTCTAGTTCTTGAGGGAAAAGAGAGAGGAGATCTGGATCCACGTTTCCACCAATCACTTTCTCCTCTAAGTGAGGGGAACCCCTTGGATCTAGATCTTGGAGTTCTTCGTGTTCTTCTTTCGTTCTTCCTCTCATTTTCCTCCCTAGCATTAGTTGCTTTGGTGGGATTTTGGAGAGAAGGACTTGGGCACTCCGTGTGCCCTTGCCATTGCATTTGGTGCATCGGTTTGAATTCTCCACGTGATATGTGGAAGTTACAAGTTGAGAAGCTTATTACTCTTGGGTGCTTGGTACCCTTGAGCTTGTTACTCTTGGGTGTTTGGACACCCTAGAGCTTGTTCCTCTTGGGTGCCTTGGCGCCCTAGACGGTTGGTGTTGTTCGGAGCTCAATCATTGTGATGTAAAGCTCCGGGCAAGCATCGGGGTATCCAATTAGGTTGTGGAGATCGCCCCGAGCAATTTGACGGGTACCGGTGACCGCCCCCAAGGGTTGCCAAAGTGTACGGGTTAGGTGACCGCCCCCAAGGGTTGCCATTTGTACGGGTTCGGTGACCGCCCTCAAGTGTCCCTTAGTGGAATCACGACATCTTGCATTGTGCGAGGGCGTGAGGAGAATACGGTGGCCCTAGTGGCTTCTTGGGGAGCATTGTGCCTCCACACCGCTCCAACCGGAGATTAGCATCCGCATGGGTTTGAACTTCGGGATACATCGTTGTCTCCGACTGCCTCGGTTATCTCTTACCCGAGCCCTTTAGTTATGCACTTTACTTTGTGATAGCCATATTGTTCTTTGTCATATATCTTGCTATCACATAGTTGCTTATCTTGCTTAGCATAAGTTGTTGGTGCACATAGGTGAGCCTAGTTGTTGTAGATTGTGTGCTTGACAAATTAACCATTAGGTTTATTCTACATTTGTTCAAGCCTATATTGTAATTATTTTAAAACACCTATTCACCCCCCCTCTAGGCGACATCCACGATCTTTTAAAGGGGAACTACCTAACCGAAAATTACTCTACGTTTCCTCCTCATAAGTGCTTCTTCTTCGTTCGTCCTTGCCATGGCCGGTGAGCAGAGCTCTAGGTCGAGAATTAATCGTAACAAAGGAGCGGCAACCAAGGCTACGGAAAAAACAGAGAGGGCTCGCCGCCACGCAGAGACCTCGAAAGATTTCTCACAGGTAGGCGATGGCTCCTAGGAGCGCCCTAGCCGCGGAGGCGAACATGCCGAGCCAGCGGCGCTGGAGTTGTTATCCCTCGACGGCATGCCCGATCAGCTCAATAAGCACCTCAATAAGCAGAAGGAGTTCATCCAAGGCTTGGTGGAGCTGCTGAAGGAGATCCTCGACGACATGCCTGCTGAGCTCAATAAGCAGGGGGAGTTTACCGCCGGCTTGGTGATGCTACTGAAGAAGAGCATTGCCTCAGAGAAGAAGGCGACCGGCGAAATCCTGTGACTTCGGGAGGACAAGGCGAAGCTCTGTCACGAGATCGACCTGTTGAAGGAGAAGAACGCCGGCTGGAAGAAGCTGCATGAGAATAGTAGTTCCTCGATGAAGATACTGCAGGCCCTCGTCATGGAACAGATAGAGGAGTTGGAGAAGCTCCGCATCAAGCACCCGGCTGCTATCGAGGTGCGTAATGCGGCCGTGGAATAGATGATGAAGGCTTGCATCGAGAAATCCTGCGTCATGGACAGAATGAAGAAGATGGCGGAGGAGACGCGCAAGGAGATGGAGGTCATGGAGGCGATGAAGAAGCAGTTATGACTCCGTGGCGAATTGGACCATTTGAGGTGATAATCTTCCTTCTTCTTTTGCTCCTGTGTTTCATCTTTTGCTTCGGGTGTTTCGCCGCACGTGTCACGTTCTTTGCGAGGCATGAATAGAACAATGTTTTTTTGAGAGAATGAATAGAACAATACTAACAATGAGATGACTAGCAAATTAGATCATTTTTTATCGCCATATGGCACTGGGCTACCGTGTTCGTGCTCCTCCGTCGTAGTACTACTCCAGTGGAAAACTTGAGTATACCGCACAGTTCTTTGCTCCTCCTTAGGTCGTCAGCGCATTTATACGAGTAGTCAAATCACAAGGCCCCGCCTTCCAGCAGTAACACTACAAAAAAAATACAATTCCGTGGTGATACGTGTTTGTCATAGTAGGTCGCGTTTTTTGTCATGCATGTACATCCATGACGATTTTATGACAGAATCAAGATAGTCATACATCTGTTGTCGTAGAAGTGTTCCATGACATTACCAAAATTATCATCACGGAAGTGTCCACTTCCATGACGATAAATCGCGCGTCACAGAAGTGCTTTCGTCAAGGGTGACCGACATGTGGCATCCACCATAATGGAACGCCGTTAAGCTATCGGGTCCGGTTTTGGATCTGATAACCCGTTAATAGCCTGGACCAATGGAAATTTTCCCCATGTAAAATCATCATTGGCTGCAGGAAACATGTGTTGCCTCACTGTTGGGACAGATGTCATCCATTCATTGGACATGAGGCGCCTATGATAGGACAACACGTGGCACGGCCCAACAGTGGCCCATTCCGGTGAAAAAGGCCGGCCCAGTAAAAATTAGAAGGCCGGCCCATATAAGGCCTACTTGTGTCAGGCCCATTTAAGCCCACGGCCCATATGAGATGTGCCAATTCGGCCCGTCAATGGCCCGTTAAAGATTTGGCACCATTGCAGCCCATCGTCGGTTCGAGCCCGTTAATAGCCCGCTACATATTTGGGCTCAATATCGGCCCGATGAGATTTCGGACTGTTAACGGCCCATTCAATGGATGGGCCAATTTTCAGGATGTACATCTTTTGGCCATTTAGCGACGCATTTAAATGTTGGGCTAATTTTCGGCCCAGTGTGTCTTTCAGCCTGTTGACGGCCCATAAATCTGATGGGCCATTTGTATTCGGACCTGAGTTTTGGCCTTTTAGCGGCCCATTTAAGTGTTGGGCCAATTTCCGGCCCGGTATCACTTTCAGCCTGTTGACGGCCCATAAATCAATTGGGCCATTTGTAGTCGGACCTGAGTTTTGGCCTTTTAGTGACCCATTTAAGTGTTGGGCCAATTCCCGGCCCTGTGTGCCTTTCGGCATGTTAACGGACCATAAATGAGTTGGGCCATTTGTAGTCGGACCTTAGTTTTGGCCTTTTAACGGCCCATGCCCTTCATGGTCCAATACCAGCCCGGTTTCTCTTTTGGCCTGCTAAAGGACCACAACACAGTTGGGCCATTTACAATACGACCTGACTTTTGGCCTCTTAGCGGCCCATCCTCTTCATGTTCCAGTACAAGCCCGCTATCTCTTTCGGCTTGCTAAAGGCCTATAGTATAGTTGGGCCATATGTAGCCCAAACTTAGTAACAACCTGTTAACGGCCCGTGAAATAAATTGGGCCCACCTGTTGCCCGCTTCGATGTTGGCCTGTTAACGACCCGGGTGGTAAGAGGCAGGCCGACCATTTACTTTCGGCCTAGTAACGGCCCATTAACTTAATGGCCCCACTAAAGTTCGTACATGTCTTTAGGCCAAATTAGATAATTTGAGCCCATTACGACGATCAATTATGCACATGACCAAAACCGATCAAGCAAAGGTACGGCATACAGGGAATAACGTTGCACATCCAACATATATTATAGGAAATTACATCCACTGGGCAATCAAAGATTGATGCCAGTGCAAATAAATGAGCTGAACCTAACCATCTACAATGTCACAATCTGCAACCTCAACACAGATGACGCCCATAAGCATGTGGGCAAGTTCTTGCTGCTTTGCTACACTGTCTCTAAAAACATTGATCAGTTGTTGTGTCGCACGAATCTGCACCTCTGATTGATCCACCATTTCCATCATTGCTTCAGCCATTAATTGGTTCACAAACATACATTTATTCCGTTGCATTCGAGACAGAGGATACTGAACAGATTCAGATGGCAATTTTGGCAGGCTTGTATTATTGATAGTGGAGAGTGTCTCGACCACTGCATCATAACATAAATTAGGACGGGAACCAGAAAGATTAATCATGAGTTATTGCCATATTACCTGGCCTAGATTTACTAGAAAGAAACAATGGGGTTGCCTTGCTGTTTTCAGAGTTTGTCTTCTTATCTTCAGCAGCGTGCACAAAATTAACACACTAGCATTGCTATCATTGGCCAAGTCAGATAATAGGAAAGCAACATTGACACAACGAACGTTTGGGCAACTAGCCGACACCAAATTAACACAATATGGCAGAGCTATCGTCAGCTAGGTAAGGTAATACGAAAGCAACATTGACACAATGAATGAATGGGCAACGAGAGAAGCACTACAATTCAGTAATGTGCGTGATATGAGATAGTACACTCATGCAGCTCAGTATGCAAAACTACCAGACAATTTTCCTTACAAAAATCAACATTGGCACCTTTAACATTTTGCTACAACTAATTTTATATCAGATAAAGGTTAGATTCACACTGATTAACAAAATACATGCTAATGTAAAAATATAGTGATATACAACATGTACTTACATCAGCATTGGAGCACAGAGAATTCCCGCAAGATATTTTCCTCGAATATGATCCCAATGGAGGAAGTCTTCTATCGGTTAACCTTATTTTCTAAAAGACAGATGTGTAAGAAACATGTAGAAAATATTATCAAAATGCTATAAAATTTCATGATGCAAGGATACGCACACACTTCTTAGAATGGAGTTGACATTCTTTTGCTGGACTGGAGCGGACTAGTTCTTTGGCCACTGGAATCTGCTTATTATCAGGGGGAGTTGGGTTTCTCTGTGCTGGAGCAGTATCTATGAAAAATGGAGTTGGTTTATTAACTCCTGGCATTTGGATCTTTTGCAAAGACCTGGTTTGTAACCCTTCAGATTCTAACATAGCCGTCTTCCCCTTGCATGCCTTATATAGAAGAATGGTGATTCAGTTATAAAACATGCTACAACAGAGATGGAATAGGTACTGAAGAATAGAAAGGCATGACATATTGACATGTATTCCCTCCATCCGGAAATAAATGGATGGGTCTAGGCGTATTTCAGTTCTAGATACATCCAGGTTTATCCATTTTCGCGACATGTAATCCGGACGGAGGGAGTATGATGTAAGAGCTAGGGATACGACAGGACAACGCAGTAAAAAAACATTAAAAACCCATTGCAGAACCAAAGTATTCAAACCAACTGATATGAGATAGTACACTCATGCACCTCAGGATGCAAAACTACAAGGCAGTTTTCCTTACAAAAATCAACATTGTGGCCTTTAATCATACATTTTGCTACAACTAAATTTAGATCAGATAAAGGTTGGATTCACGCTAATTAACAAAATACATGCTGATGTAAAAATAGTGATATACAACAGGTACTTACATCTACATTGGAGCACAGAGAATTCCTGCAAGAATCTTTCCTCATAAAAGATACCATTGCAGAAATTCTTCTATCTGTTAAGCTTATTTTCTAAAAGAGAGATGGGTAAGAAACATGTAGAATATATGATCAGCATGCTATAAAATTTCATGATGCAAGGCTACACACACGCAACTTAGAATGGAGTTGACATATTTTTGCTGGACTGGAGCGAACTAGTTCTTTGGCCCCTGGAATCTGCTTATTATCAGTAGGAGTTGGGTTTCTCTGTGCTCGAGCAGTATCTATAAAAACTGGAGTTGGTTTATGATCTCCCGGCGTTTGGATCTATTGCAAAGGCCTTGTTTGTAACCCTTCAGATTCTAACATAGTCGTCTTCCCCTTGCATGCCTTGTATAGAAGAATGGTGCTTTAATTATAAAACATGCTACAGCAGAGAGATGGAATAGGTACTGAAGAGTAGAAAGGCATGACATGTTGACATGTATTCCCTCCATCCAGAAAAAAAAGGATGGGTCTAGGTGTATTTTAGTTCTAGATACATCCTTTTTTGTCCATTTCGGCAACATGTAATCCGGATGGAGGGAGTATGGTGTAAGAGCTAGGGATACGACAGGACAACACAACAAAAAAACACTAGTTGAATGTAAAACTGTATGCTAGCGGAATACGTACAGAAATAACTAAGGCAACATACACGCGTATGATTGGGAAACTAAGATGGCATTGCAACAGAGCACTAGAACATCACTTCAATGTAAAAAAACATGGTATGGTAGACAGATGAAGTACATACTGATGAATAACAAGGCATAAGATAATCAGAAGCATGATGTCCAAATTAAGCAGATGGCATTGCGATAGAGTAGAATGATAGTACTTGAATTTGAAAACATGTTATCATGAATGGAATAGGTACTGAAAAATAGGAAGGCATGACATATTTACATGCATGATCAGCATGCTAAGCACATGGCATTGCAACAGAGTAGATACACTCCAGGACATTATATACATGTTGTACCCATATCACAGGCCAAGTTATAACAAGCAACTTGTGGGGTGAAGAGGATTCATCATCTTTCTGCAAGTCTTCTGAAACTGCCTTTACATGTTCCATCATATTGGGTATCATTGACATCAAGTTTATTGGCCTTTACATTGCTCCATGAGTTTCTTGTGGATATATCACTGTGTGCAATTATATCTGACATGCATGGAAGACAACTAGTTGTTAGATTTATGTAATGAGTGCCTGTAGGAGACGACATAAATAGTAGGACTAGGGTTAACTAGCAGCAACATGTCTCATAAACTAAAGGGAGAACACAAATGAAAGCTATAGAATATGTATCGTTTGTACTCGAGATTAACTAGATGGCACACAAAAGTATTAAAGAACAACATAGGTAATTCTAGAAGTGGTATAATACTATAAGCACCAGCCTGTGGGATAGCGTTGGCTGATGGATGATAACTATGGAACAACATTACCTAAAGAACAAGTATCTTAGCTGAACTATGAAACATCTTTGACTCCTGAACAAGACCCGTAAGAGATCAGCATGAATATATAGTGAAATGTGATGATCTATTTTCCATGCTTAGATGAATAACAAAGCCATAAATGTTGCACACAAGTAAGATGAGGGTACAACCTATTCGGCTGCCATCCATAGGAGTGAGCATCATGTGCTGACTTGTCGATGGCCCTGCAGTTGTTGTGGCTGTCCATGTCGGGCACACGCATTCGATGCAGGGAACTATTGAGTGGGGACTATAGCTCCCTTCTGGTGTATGCTTCCCTTGTTGGAGTGGATGTGGTGAGTCGGAAGACGGTGTGTCTGAAGATGCAGATAACACATAATGTTAAGAATGAGATATCTCTTTGATATGAAGAAATACACTAAGAGATCAACACCAAGGTAGGAGAGTGGTCACACATCTGTTGACTAAAGACTAAATTGGGGTCACACAATTTTATTTTATTTTGGTACTGTCTGATCTACGCCGGATGGCTTGATGGCCGTCTTGTGCCTCCCGGCTGACACTGTTCGGAATCTTCCCCGAAGAGCCAGCGACCAACGGCAGAGCAGCCTGCCTCTGCCGTCCGTGGCCCCGGCCAAAACCCCGCTCCCCGCCCCACTGCACTGCCGTGGTTGCGCCACCCCCGGGCCAATCCACAAAGACTCGCCATCATCCAGATCCGTCGGCGGCAGTACCTTCAACCCACGCAACTCTAAAAGATAGCCATCTAAGTGCTGCTTCCGCGGCAAACTTGCAGCCTCGCACCCTTACGTTAGACACCAGCCAACCGGCAGCCTAGGAGCTCCGCCGCCTTGAGTGGTGCTGCTTCCCATTGGGAATCGATTGGCCCAGAATAAAAATTCAGACAACTGACGCCTAAATAAAGTGATTTGAGATGAGGGTGCGACCTATCTGGCGGCATGGTGAAGTAGGCAGGTCTAGCTGCTGAGTCGGTGAGGTCGGCGCGGTTGCGGTGGCGACCGGCGGCAGGGAAAGAGCGATGTCGCGATGGTCGACGGCTACGAGGAAGTAGCGCCAGGACTCTGGACGGATCCGAAGTTGGAGCCGCTCCGGCACTGAACAACGGCGGGGGTGAATTGGCTCCGGTACGGTTCATGCGGCCTCGTCGAGGCAGCACCAACAGCACGGAGTAAGAGGCACACGACCCAGTGCACGACGGCAAATGGACAGCGTCTCCGGCATTAGGGAGGAGAGCGGCTATGAAATTGGTGCGGTGGGGGGCGCCATGGAGGTGGGGCTGCGGTTTC